>NC_088218.1:4026305-4073805 GCF_036934945.1 Oncorhynchus masou masou | reverse complement strand
GTGTCTAACTAACCCCAGCCTCATCACTCTCACCAACATCACCATTCAGCCTCAGCCTCCACTCCAGCCACTTTCAACCTAAACTAAGATGACAAGCCAGGTTCCCAGTCACCATCTCTGTTGAGATGACATGTATAGAAGGCCAGGCCATCACCAACGAGTGTTAAGGGTAATCTGATCTCAGTGTCAAACTTCAACTGGCTATGACTAACTAAGTGTCAGTTCCCTGTGTGTTAGCAAAGAGGGCCACTCCCAGAGTAGCTGCATTTGAAAGTTCCCTGTCAGTGTTAGCAAAGAGGGCCACTCAGGCCAGAGTAGCTACATTTGAAAGTTCCCTGTCAGTGTTAGCAAAGAGGGCCACTCCAGGCCAGAGTAGCTGCATTTGAAAGTTCCCTGTCAGTGTAAGCAAAGAGGGCCACTTCAGGCCAGAGTGCTCATTTGTTCCCTGTTGTTAGCAAAGAGGTAACCTGTACCCCCCACTCCAGGCCAGAGTAGCTGCATTTGAAAGTTCCCTGTCAGTGTTAGCAAAGAGGGACACTTCAGGCCAGAGTAGCTGCATTTGAAAGTTCCCTGTCAGTGTTAGCAAAGAGGGGACACTTCAGGCCAGAGTAGCTGCATTTGAAAGTTCCCTGTCAGTTTAGCAAAGAGGGCCACTTCAGGCCAGAGTAGCTGCATTTGAAAGTTCCCTGTCAGTGTTAGCAAAGAGGGCAAAGACAGAGGAACACTTCAGGCCAGAGTAGCTACATTTGAAAGTTCCTGTCAGTGTTAGCAAAGAGGGACACTTCAGGCCAGAGTAGCACACTTTGAAAGTTCCCTGTCAGTGTCAGCAAAGAGGGACACTTCAGGCCAGAGTAGCTGCATTTGAAAGTAATTTATTATCCCTGACTCAGTGTTGTAGCAAAAGTGTTTGAGTACACTGATTAAATTCAAAACGTAGCAGATGACAGTGGGCTGAAAGTTCCTAACTGACTCAGTGTAACCTGTAGCAAAGATTCTCAGTGTAACACTTCAGTTGCCTGTACCCCCGACACTGACTCAGTGCATTTGAAAGTAATTTATTATCTACACATTCAAGTAAGCAAAACACTGACTCAGTTTGAGTGACTCATGCTAATAACCAACAAATGATTAAACCTGTCAACTGACTCAGTGTAACGTGCCAGACTCAGATCAGTGACTCAGGTAACCTGGAAACTAGATCTAAATAAGTATAGTCTCTCAGTCTAGATTCCCAGCCCCATTCATTTATTGGTACAGTACCCCGTCACACCAGTAACCTGCAGTACATGTATGAAATGTACCTCTCACTAACCTGTAACACTGACTCAATAACCTGTACCCCCGCACACTGACTCAGTGTAACCTGTACCCCGCACACTGACTCAGTGTAACCTGTACCCCGCACACTGACTCAGTGTAACCTGTACCCCCCGCACACTGACTCAGTGTAACCTGTACCCCGCACACTGACTCAGTGTAACCTGTACCCCCGCACACTGACTCAGTATAACCTGTACCCCGCACACTGACTCAGTGTAACCTGTACCCCGCACACTGACTCAGTGTAACCTGTACCCACCACACTGACTCAGTGTAACCTGTACTGACACTCTCAGTGTAACCTGTACCCCGCACACTGACTCAGTGTAACCTGTACCCCCACTGACTCAGTATAACCTGTACCCCCGCACACTGACTCAGTGTAACCTGTAAGTGTAACCTGTACCTCAGTGTAAACTGTACCCCCGCACACTGACTCAGTGTAACACACTGACACTGACTCAGTGTAACCTGTACCCCGCACACTGACCAGTGTGACTCACTGTGTAACCTGTACTGACTCAGTGTAACCTGTACCCCCGCACACTGACTCAGTGTAACCTGTACCCCCCGCACACTGACTCAGTGTAACCTGTAACCTCGCACACTGACTCAGTGTAACCTGTACACTGACTCAGTTAACCTGTACCCCCACACTGACTCAGTGTAACCTGTACCCCGACACTGACTCAGTGTAACCTAGCACACTGACTCAGTGTAACTGGTTATTTGTAGGTAACCTTTGACTCAGTAAGGTTTTACTGAGTTTAGGGCTTGTAGGTAAATATTTTCTTAACTTTTCTTGACTACACTGTTGGTTAAGGGCTTGTAGGTAACCTTTAAAGGTCTACACTGTTGGTTAAGGGCTTGTAGGTAAGCATTTCAGTATAAGGACTACACTGTTGGTTAAGGGCTTGTAGGTAAGCATTTCACGGTAAGGACTACACTGTTGGTTAAGGGCTTGTAGGTAAGCATTTCACTACACTGTTGGTTAAGGACTACACTGTTGGTTAAGGGCTTGTAGGTAAGCATTTCACCCCGCACACTGGTAAGGACTACACACTGTTGGTTAAGGGCTTGTAGGTAAGCATTTCTTGTAAGGACTACACTGTTGGTTAAGGGCTTGTAGGTAAGCATTTCCGGTAAGGACTACACTGTTGGTTAAGGGCTTGTAGGTTTCTACTACACTGTTGGTTAAGGGCTTGTAGGTAAGGGTTAAGGGCTTGTAGGTAAGCATTTCCAGTAAGGTCTACTACACTGTTGGTTAAGGGCTTGTAGGTAAGCATTTCACGGTAAGGTCTACACTGTTGGTTAAGGGCTTGTCAGGTAAGCATTTCACGGTAAGGTCTACACTGGGTTAAGGTCTAAGGGCTTGTAGGTAAGCCTAAGGGCTTGTCACCTACTGTATTAAGGGCTTGCATGTGACAAATAAAGTTTGATTTGATGCATGCTTAACAGCCATAAACATAGAAGTAGGCTTACTAGAACAGGAATCTCCATTCAAGCCAATTGCAATGGCATGAGGCTTTTTCCTGTTCTAGCTATTATATTTCTTTGAACACAGCATCCCAGAGAGCCAGGGATTAGTTTAACATCAACACTGGAGAGGAACGATCCTCATCCTCCTCTTCCCTCCAATCCAGCCATTGACAGTCCTCCCTAGCGCCCTTTCACTGGCTTAGTTAAGCCATGCTGCTGCCCAGTCTCGGCTAGCAGCATGCCAACCTACAGCCAAACCCAGACCACATCAACATCACTGCATCCATCCACATCAGAGTTGGCCTCTACCCCCCCCCTCTCTTACTCTCTGTCTCTCTCACAATCTCTCTCTTTCTCAATACTCCATGATGATTCACAGCAACAGCAGTAGCACTACAATTTCTAGGCTACAACATCACCATCACGTCTCAGTTAGGTGACTGTTAGAAATAGTGGAATAAGTGAATGTCTCTCTTTTCCTTACGTAACTAAACCATGGCTTGCATTACACTGACTGCTGTGGCTCGAGGAAGAGAGAGGGAGAAAGGGAGGGAGGGAGAAGAGAGAGAAAAGGGAAGAGAGAGGGGGAAAGCCAGGGTGGATGACTGAAATGAATTTTAAAGATGGAGTCGTGTTATTTTTCCACCCTTCATTTCGCCTGAGGCTTAGAATGCTGTTTAGTTCCCTGGAAATAGAAGGCTCGGCTACGGGAATGAATCCACAGTATGTTGCTTATGCAGGAACCATTTTCAGACAGCCTATGACTGCATAAGGTCAGCGCCAGGTACCTACCATTCCCTATCTACTGCACCATATGATGTGAAACAGACATCAAACACATAGAACATCAACACATCCAAAACAACATCTAGCCTATTCATATCTATGGGCTTGCAGTCCCTCCAATTGAGGCCACTGGGTTTCTTCCCAAATGCATCCATCCATTGAACAATTGTCTGTGTTTAATCATCATCTTATAATGACATAATTACCAGTCATATACTATCTATCCATGACTTCATATTCGGACCGCAATGTCCATCTCCATATAAAGTCATTATTAATGCTAGGACGATTAATGCTAGGCTGTCAAAGGTGGGTTTTCTCTAGCGGCGGATGATGAGTGTCTACAATATCACACTGCATTCTGAGAACGATATTCAACATTCCATATTTATTCCTTAAATTCCATTATAGAATGTTGCGTTTTACGCATTCAGTCACAGCTATATTAGATGCAGGCTAGGATACTACCAAGAGATGATGATGATGATGTTGAGGATACTGCCACTGGTACCGCTGCCCATTCCAATGCAGACTACACGCCCCTCTGTGGCATGACTTCTCCGAAGCTCAGAAATTCTACATCAAATTATTTTTTTTTAAACCGTCAAGGGAAAAATACGCACGGATGTGAAACTCCAAACAGCACATAATGGGTTTGTGTGAGCGTATATTCATATTTTAAATTCGGTATAACAAATTCACAATATCAGGGCCAGGTCAGTGCAATGCAGGTGTGCGCATGCATCCGTGTGACACATTTCAATGTGAAGGAGATTCTAGTGTGGGCTCGGGCGCCGCGAAAATCGAGGCGTGTGTGTCCTTACGACTTGAACGCACTGCGTTGCCTCGGAATGAATGGAATATAAACACAAATCCCACACATTGCATAAGCAGACGCAACTATAACATTGCGTACAATTTAGACATTTGAGTCATGGTGGTTAGGCTACTTACGCACGGCCTCCTTTTTGGGATCTAGACCGCTGGCGTTCTGTTGGATCTTCCCTATTTTATTCTGCAGAACCCAGACCCTCTGGTTGGTGGACATGATCTCGTTCTCCAGCTCCTGGAATAGGGAGCAGGCGTGTTTGGCCAGGTCGGAGAGCTGCCGCAAGGTCCGCGAGAGCACCACATTATTGATGGAGCACAGATCCTCAACGTTGAGCGAGCCTTCGTCATTTGGAATAGGTAACCTGCACAGTAACTGGGGTTCTACAATCCTTTTGGCAAATGGCATTTTGATCAACCGCAAAAATTATCCAAAATCCCCCTAAAAAAAGCACACAAAAAATATCCAAGAAAAAAAACTGTCGTTCATCGGGCGGTCTTCCGTCCCTCGTCCCCTCCTCAATCCAAAGTTCCCCGTGTCTCCTTCAGACCCTCCATCCTTTTCGTTGCTGAGATCTTACTCCGTCCGTTCTCCCGACGCGTGGCGCAGCCTGCCTGCATATAAGATCCGCGCTTCCCGAATGATCTTGGGTTGCCTCGGTGGCCTCCCCGGTTCTAGTTTTTCATTGCTCCAGAATAGAGCGTGAGGGCTTTAAAGGAAGAGAACACAAAACCCCGGAGTGTTGTCCTCAGATCCGGATCAGGATTCAGGAATAGCGGAAGCTATTCAAGCGGCAGTAGCCGCCTAGTGTGTTGAGCGGCAAATCAACGGCGAAGCGCGTGCTGCATACTGTCTCTACTGTTACAGTCATAATGGGAAGAGCAGCGTATGAAAAATAGAGGGCTGGAATATAGTCAGATCTTTGTCTTTGAGAAAAGATTCAGGTTGATCTAATCTTTAGCTGCATTGCTGAGGTCAAGATCATATAAATTGTATAAACCAAAGAAAAGTCCATTGGCCTTGGGCCGATAACTACTAAAGTATATTGTTTAAAGAACTGACAGACAACACCAATTAATCATTGACATTTATGATAAAAACGCAGGTTCATTGTTCCTATGTAATAAAACAAGATATGCCACACCAGTTGTCACTTCATAGGTCTTCATTCAGACCCACTGTTTAAGGCCATGCAAGGGCTGACATCCATGATATCAAAATGATAGATTTAACCCGGCTATATAGTGTTTATTTAAATGTGCTTTGTTTACAAACACTGTAGTAAAACAAGCTTATATTTGGGGTTCTGATGGGGTACGACAGTTCAACTGAGTTCATGAGGCATTTATAAGTTACATTCTTCAAGAATCAATGGGTACATATCATTCATTTCTGAGTCCAAAAGTGGATGTAGCATCTGCTGATTGCCCTTTTAACACAGCCCTGTTGACCCCTGTCAGGCCTGGTTCTGTATAGTAGTCATTTAACACAGCCCTGTTGACCCCTGTCAGGCCTGGTTCTGTATAGTAGTCATATAACACAGCCCTGTTGACCCCTGTCAGGCCTGGTTCTGTATAGTAGTCATTTAACACAGCCCTGTTGACCCCTGTCAGGTCTGGTTCTGTATAGTAGTCATTTAACACAGCCCTGTTGACCCCTGTCAGGCCTGGTTCTGTATAGTAGTCATTTAACACAGCCCTGTTGACCCCTGTCAGGCCTGGTTCTGTATAGTAGTCATTTAACACAGCCCTGTTGACCCCTGTCAGGCCTGGTTCTGTATAGTGGTAATTTAACACCCTGTCAGGCCTGGTTCTGTATAGTGGTCATTTAACACCCCTGTCAGGCCTGGTTCTGTATAGTGGTCATTTAACTCACCCCTGTCAGGCCTGGTTCTGTATAGTGGTCATTTAACACAGCCCCGTCAGGCCTGGTTCTGTATAGTGGTCATTTAACACCCCTGTCAGGCCTGGTTCTGTATAGTGGTCATTTAACCCACCCCTGTCAGGCCTGGTTCTGTATAGTGGTCATTTAACTCACCCCTGTCAGGCCTGGTTCTGTATAGTGGTCATTTAACACCCCTGTCAGGCCTGGTTCTGTATAGTGGTCATTTAACACAGCCCCGTCAGGCCTGGTTCTGTATAGTGGTCATTTAACACCCCTGTCAGGCCTGGTTCTGTATAGTGGTCCTTTAACACCCCCGTCAGGCCTGGTTCTGTATAGTGGTCATTTAACCCACCCCTGTCAGGCCTGGTTCTGTATAGTGGTCCTTTAACACCCCCGTCAGGCCTGGTTCTGTATAGTGGTCCTTTAACACACCCCCATCAGGCCTGGTTCTGTATAGTGGTCCTTTAACACCCCCGTCAGGCCTGGTTCTGTATAGTGGTCATTTAACCACCCCGTCAGGCCTGGTTCTGTATAGTGGTCCTTTAACACCCCCGTCAGGCCTGGTTCTGTATAGTGGTCCTTTAACACACCCCCGTCAGGCCTGGTTCTGTATAGTGGTCCTTTAACACACCCCCGTCAGGCCTGGTTCTGTATAGTGGTCATTTAACACCCCCCTGTCAGGCCTGGTTCTGTATAGTGGTCCTTTAACACACCCCCGTCAGGCCTGGTTCTGTATAGTGGTCCTTTAACACACCCCGTCAGGCCTGGTTCTGTATAGTGGTCCTTTAACACACCCCCGTCAGGCCTGGTTCTGTATAGTGGTCCTTTAACACACCCCCGTCAGGCCTGGTTCTGTATAGTGGTCCTTTAACACACCCCCGTCAGGCCTGGTTCTGTATAGTGGTCCTTTAACACCCCCGTCAGGCCTGGTTCTGTATAGTGGTCCTTTAACACACCCCCGTCAGGCCTGGTTCTGTATAGTGGTCCTTTAACACACCCCCGTCAGGCCTGGTTCTGTATAGTGGTCATTTAACACCCCCGTCAGGCCTGGTTCTGTATAGTGGTCCTATCTGCAGACACATTCAAGTTGAATGAATGGATGTTATTCAAGTTCACTCAACAGGGGTTTCCTGGGCGTTCATTCATAGTTTTGCTGAACGAGTGTTTCACTTAATCCATACTGTTGTTGTCAGAATCATTCAGAGGGCCTCAGTCTGAGCTCTGTCTATGGGGAGGGTCCCCACCTCTGTACTAGAACAGAACTGCTAAGTTAGCAAAGCTGAGGGACAGGCTCTAGAGGTGATCTGCAGTGGTTCAGTGTCCGGTCTCCTACAAAGCTGAGGGACAGGCTCTAGAGGTGATTACAGTGATTCAGTGTCCGGTCTCCTACAAAGCTGAGGGACAGGCTCTAGAGGTGTTTCTTGGTCGTCTTAAACAAATCTACTTTGTAACAAAAGTATCCACCTCACACACATGGTTATAGGTTTAACAAAAGAAGACACCTGTATCATGTCAGATATAGAGTTGAAATGTATTGCAAAGTAACAATGTTTATTGTAACCACAGGAGCAAGCAAACGACAGGTCAGGTCAGGCAGGGGTCGATAATCCAGAGCAGAGACCAAGGTACAGGACGGCAGGCAGGCTCAGGGTCAGGTCAGGCAGGGGTCGATAATCCAGAGCAGAGACCAAGGTACAGGACGACAGGCAGGCTCAGGGTCAGGTCAGACAGAGGTCGGTAATCCAGAGACCAAGGTACAGGACGGCAGGCAGGCTCAGGGTCAGGTCAGACAGAGGTCGGTAATCCAGAGACCAAGGTACAGGATGGCAGGCAGGCTCAGGGTCAGGTCAGGCAGGGTCGATAATCCAGAGACCAAGGTACAGGACGGCAGGCAGGCTCAGGGTCAGGTCAGACAGAGGTCGGTAATCCAGAGACCAAGGTACAGGACGGCAGGCAGGCTCAGGGTCAGGTCAGGCAGGGGTCGATAATCCAGAGACCAAGGTACAGGACGGCAGGCAGGCTCAGGGTCAGGTCAGACAGAGGTCGGTAATCCAGAGACCAAGGTACAGGACGGCAGGCAGGCTCAGGGTCAGGTCAGACAGAGGTCGGTAATCCAGAGACCAAGGTACAGGATGGCAGGCAGGCTCAGGGTCAGGTCAGGCAGTGTTCAGGCGGGCGAGAACAGGGTCAGAACAGGCAAAGATCAAAATCCAGGAGGGCCAAGGTAAGAGAGACTAGGGGCAAACAGGAGCTGAGACCAAACACTGGTCGGCTAATCAAGAGAGACTAGGGGACAAACAGGAGCTGGACCAAACACTGGCAGGCTTTAACAAAGAGAGACAAGGGGCAAACAGGAGCTGAGACAAACCACTGGTAGGCTTTAACAAATCCAGAGACTAGGGGCAAACAGGAGCTGAGACAAACCACTGGTAGGCTTTAACAAAGAGAGACTAGGGGCAAACAGGAGCTGAGACAAACCACTGGTAGGTTTAACAAAGAGAGAATCCAGGGGCAAACAGGAGCTGAGACAAACCACTGGTAGGCTTTAACAAAGAGAGACTAGGGGCAAACAGAGCTGAGACAAACCACTGGTAGGCCAAAGAGAGACTAGGGGCAAACAGGAGCTGAGACTGAGACAACCACTGGTAGGCTTTAACAAAGAGAGACAGGGGCAAACAGGAGCTGAGACCAAACACTGGTAGGCTTTAACAAAGAGAGACAAGGGGCAAACAGGAGCTGAGACAAACCACTGGTAGGCTTTAACAAAGAGAGACAGGGGCAAACAGGAGTCGAGAATCAAACACTGGTAGGCTTTAACAAAGAGAGAGACAAGGGGCAAACAGGAGCTGAGACAAACCACTGGTAGGCTTTAACAAAGAGAGACTAGGGGCAAACAGGAGCTGAGACAAACCACTGGTAGGCTTTAACAAAGAGAGACAGGGGCAAACAGGAGCTGAGACCAAACACTGGTAGGCTTTAACAAAGAGAGACTAAGGGGCAAACAGGAGCTGAGACAAACCACTGGTAGGCTTTAACAAAGAGAGACTAGGGGCAAACAGGAGCTGAGACAAACCACTGGTAGGCTTTAACAAAGAGAGACTAGGGGCAAACAGGAGCTGAGACCAAACACTGGTAGGCTTTAACAAAGAGAGACTAGGGGCAAACAGGAGCTGAGACCAAACACTGGTAGGCTTTAACAAAGAGAGACTAGGGGCAAACAGGAGCTGAGACAAACCACTGGTAGGCTTTAACAAACAGGAGCTGAGACAAACCACTGGCAGGCTCAGGGGGTCAAACAGGAGCTGAGACAAACCACTGGTAGGCTTTAACAAAGAGTAGACAGGGGCAAACAGGAGCTGAGGCAGGCTTTAACAAAGAGAGACTAGGGGCAAACAGGAGCTGAGACAAACCACTGGTAGGCTTTAACAAAGAGAGACTAGAAACAGACTGAGACAAACCACTGGTACAGGAGAGACAGGGGCAAACAGGAGCTGAGACAAACCACTGGCAGGCTTTAACAAAGAGAGACTAGGGGCAAACAGGAGCTGAGACAAACCACTGGTAGGCTTTAACAAAGAGAGACTAGGGGCAAACAGGAGCTGAGACAAACCACTGGTAGGCTTTAACAAAGAGAGACTAGGGGCAAACAGGAGCTGAGACCAACCACTGGTAGGCTTTAACAAAGAGAGACTAGGGGCAAACAGGAGCTGAGACAAACCACTGGTAGGCTTTAACAAAGAGAGACTAGGGGCAAACAGGAGCTGAGACAAACCACTGGTAGGCTTTAACAAAGAGAGACTAGGGGCAAACAGGAGCTGAGACAAACCACTGGTAGGCTTTAACAAAGAGAGACTAGGGGCAAACAGGAGCTGAGACAAACCACTGGTAGGCTTTAACAAAGAGAGACTAGGGGCAAACAGGAGCTGAGACAAACCACTGGTAGGCTTTAACAAAGAGAGACTAGGGGCAAACAGGCTGAGACTGAGACAAACCACTGGTAGGCTTTAACAAAGAGAGACTAGGGGCAAACAGGAGCTGAGACAAACCACTGGTAGGCTTTAACAAAGAGAGACTAGGGGCAAACAGGAGCTGAGACAAACCACTGGTAGGCTTTAACAAAGAGAGACTAGGGGCAAACAGGAGCTGAGACCAAACACTGGTAGGCTTTAACAAAGAGAGACTAGGGGCAAACAGGAGCTGAGACAAACCACTGGTAGGCTTTAACAAAGAGAGACTAGGGGCAAACAGGAGCTGAGACAAACCACTGGTAGGCTTTAACAAAGAGAGACTAGGGGCAAACAGGAGCTGAGACAAACCACTGGTAGGCTTTAACAAAGAGAGACTAGGGGCAAACAGGAGCTGAGACAAACCACTGGTAGGCTTTAACAAAGAGAGACTAGGGGCAAACAGGAGCTGAGACAAACCACTGGTAGGCTTTAACAAAGAGAGACTAGGGGCAAACAGGAGCTGAGACAAACCACTGGTAGGCTTTAACAAAGAGAGACTAGGGGCAAACAGGAGCTGAGACAAACCACTGGTAGGCTTTAACAAAGAGAGACTAGGGGCAAACAGGAGCTGAGACAAACCACTGGTAGGCTTTAACAAAGAGAGACTAGGGGCAAACAGGAGCTGAGACAAACCACTGGTAGGCTTTAACAAAGAGAGACTAGGGGCAAACAGGAGCTGAGACAAACCACTGGTAGGCTTTAACAAAGAGAGACTAGGGGCAAACAGGAGCTGAGACAAACCACTGGTAGGCTTTAACAAAGAGAGACTAGGGGCAAACAGGCAAACAGGAGCTGGTAGGCTTTAACAAAGAGACAAACCACTGGTAGGCTTTAACAAAGAGAGACTAGGGGCAAACAGGAGCTGAGACAAACCACTGGTAGGCTTTAACAAAGAGAGACTAGGGGCAAACAGGAGCTGAGACAAACCACTGGTAGGCTTTAACAAAGAGAGACTAGGGGCAAACAGGAGCTGAGACAAACCACTGGTAGGCTTTAACAAAGAGAGACTAGGGGCAAACAGGAGCTGAGACAAACCACTGGTAGGCTTTAACAAAGAGAGACTAGGGGCAAACAGGAGCTGAGACAAACCACTGGTAGGCTTTAACAAAGAGAGACTAGGGGCAAACAGGAGCTGAGACAAACCACTGGTAGGCTTTAACAAAGAGAGACTAGGGGCAAACAGGAGCTGAGACAAACCACTGGTAGGCTTTAACAAAGAGAGACTAGGGGCAAACAGGAGCTGAGACAAACCACTGGTAGGCTTTAACAAAGAGAGACTAGGGGCAAACAGGAGCTGAGACAAACCACTGGTAGGCTTTAACAAAGAGAGACTAGGGGCAAACAGGAGCTGAGACAAACCACTGGTAGGCTTTAACAAAGAGAGACTAGGGGCAAACAGGAGCTGAGACAAACCACTGGTAGGCTTTAACAAAAGAGAGACTAGGGGCAAACAGGAGCTGAGACAAACCACTGGTAGGCTTTAACAAAGAGAGACTAGGGGCAAACAGGAGCTGAGACAAACCACTGGTAGGCTTTAACAAAGAGAGACTAGGGGCAAACAGGAGCTGAGACAAACCACTGGTAGGCTTTAACAAAGAGAGACTAGGGGCAAACAGGAGCTGAGACAAACCACTGGTAGGCTTTAACAAAGAGAGACTAGGGGCAAACAGGAGCTGAGACAAACCACTGGTAGGCTTTAACAAAGAGAGACTAGGGGCAAACAGGAGCTGAGACAAACCACTGGTAGGCTTTAACAAAGAGAGACTAGGGGCAAACAGGAGCTGAGACAAACCACTGGTAGGCTTTAACAAAGAGAGACTAGGGGCAAACAGGAGCTGAGACAAACCACTGGTAGGCTTTAACAAAGAGAGACTAGGGGCAAACAGGAGCTGAGACAAACCACTGGTAGGCTTTAACAAAGAGAGACTAGGGGCAAACAGGAGCTGAGACAAACCACTGGTAGGCTTTAACAAAGAGAGACTAGGGGCAAACAGGAGCTGAGACAAACCACTGGTAGGCTTTAACAAAGAGAGACTAGGGGCAAACAGGAGCTGAGACAAACCACTGGTAGGCTTTAACAAAGAGAGACTAGGGCAAACAGGAGCTGAGACAAACCACTGGTAGGCTTTAACAAAGAGAGACTAGGGGCAAACAGGAGCTGAGACAAACCACTGGTAGGCTTTAACAAAGAGAGACTAGGGGCAAACAGGAGCTGAGACAAACCACTGGTAGGCTTTAACAAAGAGAGACTAGGGGCAAACAGGAGCTGAGACAAACCACTGGTAGGCTTTAACAAAGAGAGACTAGGGGCAAACAGGAGCTGAGACAAACCACTGGTAGGCTTTAACAAAGAGAGACTAGGGGCAAACAGGAGCTGAGACAAACCACTGGTAGGCTTTAACAAACAAGACGGACTGACAACAGACAGACAGAAAAGCCAGGTATAAATACCCAGGGGATAACGGGGAAGATGGGCGACACCTGGAGGGGGTGGAGACAAGCACAAGGACAGGTGAACCAGATCAGGACGTGACAAGTACACTTCATATACATCATAGAAGACTGAAATATAACACAAATGTTTGACATAGAAACCCTGGATTTCAAATCAAATCTAATTTGTCACATGCACCGAATACAACAGGTGTAGGTAGACCTTACAGTGAAATGCTGAATACAACAGGTGTAGGTAGACCTTACAGTGAAATGCTGAATACAACAGGTGTAGGTAGACCTTACAGTGAAATGCTGAATACAACAGGTGTAGGTAGACCTTACAGTGAAATGCTGAATACAACAGGTGTAGGTAGACCTTTGTTATGAACTTGAGTGAAGACCCAAAAGCGGTTTTAACAGAAAACAGAGTTCTTTAATGAAAATACAGGAATGGCATAAATCCTCTTCCAACGTTGTCAGCGGAACAAAAAGAACGTTAGTATAGTGCAGGATGCTCCCAGGCAGACTCCGACAGGACAGGACAAGGTGGAAGCAAACGAGACGACAGCTTGCTTCTGGCATCAAAAAACACAAACAAGAATCAGACACTGAAAGTAGCAGGAACAGAGAGAGAAAATAGAGACCTAATCAGAGGGGGAAGAGAGAACAGGTGGGGAAGAGTGAAAGAGCTAGTTAGGGCAGATGTAGAACAGCTGAGGAATGAGAGACAGAGAAGGTAACCTAAAAAGACCAGCAGAGAGAGAATGAAGAAAAGGACAGGAACAGACATAACAAGACATGACAGTACCCCCCCACTCACCGAGCGCCTCCTGGCGCACTCGAGGAGGAAACCTGGCGGCAACGGAGGAAATCATCGATCAGCGAACGGTCCAGCACGTCCCGAGAGGGAACCCAACTCCTCTCCTCAGGACCGTACCCCTCCCAATCCACTAGGTACTGATGACCACGGCCCCGAGGCGCATGTCCAAAATCTTACGAACCCTGTAGATGGGTGCGCCCTCGACAAGGATGGGGGGAGGGACGAGCGGGGCGCAAGAACGGGCTTAACACAGGAGACATGGAAGACCGGGTGAACGCGACGAAGATGGCGCGGGAGAAGAAGTCGCACTGCGACAGGATTAATGACCTGGGAAATACGGAACGGACCAATGAACCGCGGGGCCAACTTGCGAAGCTGTCTTAAGGGGAAGGTTCTGAGTGGAGAGCCATACTCTCTGACCGCAACAATATCTAGGACTCTTGGTCCTACGCTTATTAGCGGCCCTCACAGTCTGCGCCCTATTACGGCAAAGTGCCGACCTGACCCCTTCCAGGTGCGCGCAACGCTGGACAAAAGCCTGAGCGGAGGGAACGCAGGACTCGGCGAGCTGAGATGAGAACAGCGGAGGCTGGTACCCGAGGCTACACTGAAAAGGGGATAGACCGGTAGCAGACGAGGGAAGCGAGTTGTGGGCGTACTCTGCCCAGGGGAGCTGTTCTGACCAAGACGCAGGGTTACGAAAGAAAGACTGCGTAAATGCGACCAACAGTCTGATTGGCCCGTTCGGCGGCCGTTAGACTGGGGATGAAAGCCGGACGAGAGACTGACGGAAGCCCCAATCAAACGGCAAAACTCCCTCCAAAATTGAGACGTGAACTGCGGGCCTCTGTCGGAAACGCGTCAGACGGAAGGCCATGAATTCGGAAAACATTCTCGATAATGATCTGAGCCGTCTCCTTAGCAGAAGGAGCTTATCGAGAGGAATGAAATGAGCCGCCTTAGAGAATCTATCGACAACCGTAAGAATAACTGTCTTCCCCGCTGATGAAGGCAGTCCGGTGATAAAATCTAAAGCGATGTGAGACCACGGTCGAGAGGGAATGGGAAGCGGTCTGAGACGGCCGGCAGGAGGAGAGTTCCCAGATTTAGTCTGCGCGCAGACCGAACAAGCGGCGACAAATCGACGCGCGTCACGTTCCCGAGTGGGCCACCAGAAACGCTGGCGAATGGAAGCGGCGTACCCGAACGCCGGGGTGGCCGGCTAACTTGGCAGAGTGGGCCCACTGAAGAACGGCCGGACGAGTAGGAACGGGAACGAACAGAAGGTTCCTAGGACAAGCTCGCGGCGACGGAGTGTGAGCGAGTGCTTGCTTTACCTGCCTCTCAATTCCCCAGACAGTCAGCCCGACAACACGCCCGTCAGGGAGAATCCCTCGGGGTCGGTGGAGACCTCAGAAGAACTGAAGAGACGAGATAAAGCATCAGGCTTGGTGTTTTTGAGCCCGGACGATAAGAAATAACAAACTCGAAACGAGCGAAAAACAGAGCCCAACGAGCCTGACGCGCATTAAGTCGTTTGGCTGAACGGATGTACTCAAGGTTCCTATGGTCAGTCCAAATGACAAAGAACAGTCGCCCCCTCCAACCACTGTCGCCATTCGCCTAGGGCTAAGCGGATGGCGAGCAGTTCGCGATTACCAACATCATAGTTACGTTCTGACGGCGATAGCGATGAGAGAAAAACGCGCAAGGATGGACCTTGCCGTCAGAGAGAGCGCTGAGAAAGAATGGCTCCCACGCCCACCTCTGACGCGTCAACCTCAACAACAAACTGACTAGAGATGTCAGGTGTAACAAGAATAGGTGCGGATGTAAAACGATTCTTAAGAAGATCAAAAGCTCCCTGGGCGGAAACGGACCACGAAAGCACGTCTTAACAGAAGTAAGGGCTGTGAGGGAGCTGCCACCTGACCGAAATTACGGATGAAACGGCGATAGAAATTAGCGAAGCCCAGAAAGCGCTGCAGCTCGACGCGTGACTTAGGAACGGGCCAATCAATGACAGCCTGGACCTTAGCGGGATCCATCTTAATGCCCTCAGCGGAAATAACGGAACCGAGAAAAGGGACAGGCGGCATGAAAAATGCACTTCTCAGCCTTCACATAAAGACAGTTCTCCAAAAGGCGCTGGAGGGGGCGTCGCACGTGCTGAACATGAATCGAGAGAGACGGAGAAAAAAATCAGGATATCGTCCATGTAAACGAAAACAAAAATGTTCAGCATGTCTCTCAGGACGTCGTTAACTAGTGCCTGAAAGACAGCTGGAGCGTTAACGAGGCCGAAAGGAAGAACCCGGTATTCAAAGTGCCTAATGGAGTGTTAAACGCCGTCTTCCACTCGTCCCCCTCCCTGATGCGCACGAGATGGTAGGCGTTACGAAGGTCCAATTTGGTGAAAAACCTGGCTCCCTGCAGGATCTCGAAGGCTGAACATAAGAGGAAGCGGATAACGATTCTTAACTGTTATGTCATTCAGCCCTCGATAATCCACGCATGGGCGCATGGACCCGTCCTTCTTCTGAACAAAAAAAAACCCCGCTCCGGCGGGGGAGGAGGAGGAGACTATGGTACCGGCGTCGAGCGAAACCGACAAATAATCCTCGAGAGCCTTACGTTCGGGAGCCGACAGAGAGTATAATCTACCCCGGGGGAGTAGTTCCCGGAAGGAGATCAATACTACAGTCATACGACCGGTGTGGAGGAGAGAAGTGGCCTTGGAACGACTGAACACCGTGCGCAGATCGTGATACTCCTCCGGCACCCCTGTCAAATCGCCAGGCTCCTCCTGTGAAGAAGAGACAGAGGAAACAGGAGGGATAGCAGACATTAAACAGGTTACATGACAAGAAACATTCCAGGATAGGATAGTATTACTAGACCAATTAATAGAAGGGTTATGGCGCACTAGCCAGGGATGACCCAAAACAACAGGTGTAAAAGGTGAACGAAAAATTAAAAAAGAAATGGTTTCGCTATGATTACCAGAGACAGTGAGGGTTAAAGGCAGCGTCTCACGCTGAATCTTGGGGAGAGAACTACCATCTAAAGCGAACAAGGCCCTGGGCTCCCCTAACTGTCTGAGAGGAATGTCATGTTCCCGAGCCCAGGTCTCGTCCATAAAACAGCCCTCCGCCCCAGAGTCTATCAAGGCACTGCAGGAAGCAGATGAACCGGGCCAGCGGAGATGGACCGGAAAGGTAGTGCGTGATCCAGAAGGAGAGGCCTGAGTAGTTGCGCTCACCAGTAGCCCTCCTCTTACTGATGAGCTCTGGCTTTTACTGGACATGAGGAGACAAAATGACCAGCGGAGCCGCAGTAGAGACAGAGGCGATTGGTGATTCTCCGTTCCCTCTCCTTGGCCGAGATCACGAATACCCCCAGCTGCATAGGCTCAGCATCCGAGCCGGTGGAGGAGGGTGGCAGTGATGCGGCAGGTGGCAGTGATGTGGAGAGGGAGCAACGGAGAACGTGAGCTCCTTTCCACGAGCTCGGCGACGAAGATCAAACCGTCGCTCTATGCGAATAGCGAGAGCTATTAAGGAGTCCAGACTGGAAGGAACCTCCCGGGGAGAGGATCTCATCCTTAACCTCGACGTGGAGACCCTCCAGAAAACGAGCGAGCAAAGCCGGCTCGTTCCAGTCACTAGAGGCAGCGAGAGTGCGAAACTCAATAGAATAATCCGTTATGGATCTATTCCCTGACATAGGGAAGACAGGGCCCTGGAAGCCTCCTCGCCAAAAACAGAATGGTCAAAAACCCGTATCATCTCCTCCTTAAAGTCCTGATACTGGTTAATACACTCAGCCCTCGCCTCCCAGACTGCCGTGCCCCACTCACGCGCCCGTCCGGTAAGGAGAGAAATGACGTAGGCGATGCGGGCTGCGCTCCTGGAGTAAGTGTTGGGCTGGAGAGAGAACACCACATCACACTGAGTGAGGAATGAGCGGCACTCAGTGGGCTCCCCAGAGTAACACGGCGGGTTGTTGATCCTGGGCTCCGGAGACTCGGAAACCCTGGAAGTGGGCGGTGGATCGAGGTGGAGTTGGTGAACCCGTCTTGTGAGGTCGGAGACTTGGACGGCCAGGGTCTCAACGGCATGTTGAGCAGCAGACAATTCGTCCTCGTGTCTGCCTAGCATCGCTCCCTGGATCTCGACGGCGGAGTGAAAAGGTCCGGAGCCGCTGGGTCCATTCTTGGTCTGATTCTTCTGTTATGAACTTGAGTGAAGACCCAAAAGCGGTTTTAACAGAAAACAGAGTTCTTTAATGAAAATACAGGAATGGCATAAATCCTCTTCCAACGTTGTCAGCGGAACAAAAAAGAACGTTAGTATAGTGCAGGATGCTCCTGCCAGGCAGACTCCGACAGGACAGGACAAGGTGGAAGCAAACGAGACGACAGCTTGCTTCTGGCATCAAAAAACACAAACAAGAATCAGACACTGAAAGTAGCAGGAACAGAGAAGAAATAGAGACCTAATCAGAGGGGAAGAGAGAACAGGTGGGGAAGAGTGAAAGAGCTAGTTAGGGCAGATGTAGAACAGCTGAGGAATGAGAGACAGAGAAGGTAACCTAAAAAGACCAGCAGAGAGAGAGAATGAAGAGAAAGGACAGGAACAGACATAACAAGACATGACACCTTACAGTGAAATGCTGAATACAACAGGTGTAGGTAGACCTTATCGTGAAATGCTGAATACAACAGGTGTAGGTAGACCTTATCGTGAAATGCTTACTCACAAGCCCTTAACCAACAATGCAGTTCAATAAATAGAGTTAAGAAAATATTTACTAAATAAACTAAAGTAAAATCTAATAAAAAGTAACACAATAAAATTAAATAACAATAACGAGGCTATATACAGAGGGTACCGGTACTGAGTCAATGTGCGGGGATACAGGTTAGTCGAGGTCATTTGTACATGTAAGTAGGGGCGAAGTGACTATACATAGATAATAAACAGCGAGTAGCTCAATGTAAATAGTCCGGGTGGCCATTTGATGAATTGTTCAACAGTCTTATGGGGGTAGAAGCTGTTCAGAAGCCTTTAGGACCTAACCTTGGTGCTCCGGTGCCGCTTGCCGTGCGCTAGCAGAGAACAGTCTATGACTTGGGTGACTGGAGTCTTCCTCTGACACCGCCTTGTGTACTGTGTATAGGTCCTGGATGGCAGGGTGTTCAGCTGGTTTAAACAATATATGTTTATTAAACCCGAGAGCGATTGACACACCGGTGTGTCACTATATACGGTACATAGCAAACAAATCCCCGTCAAAATCAATCAGTTAAAGCTCAAAGCTGTAGAGATGTGTGTTTTTTGCATGGACTGCATCTCAAACCACCTCATCCATCACTTCCACATCTAAGGTGAAAGGTGACAGAGGGTGTTTGTCAGACCACTTCCACATCTGTGGTGAAAGGTGACAGAGGTGTTTGTCAGACCACTTCCACATCTGAGGTGAAAGGTGACAGAGAGGTGTTTGTCAGACCACTTCCACATCTGTGGTGAAAGGTGACAGAGAGGTGTTTGTCAGACCACTTCCACATCTGAGGTGAAAGGTGACAGAGAGGTGTTTGTCAGACCACTTCCCACATCTGTGGTGAAAGGTGACAGAGGTGTTTGTCAGACCACTTCCACATCTGAGGTGAAAGGTGACAGAGAGGTGTTTGTCAGACCACTTCCACATCTGAGGTGAAAGGTGACAGAGAGGTGTTTGTCAGACCACTTCCACATCTGAGGTGAGTGACAGAGAGGTGTTTGTCAGACCACTTCCACATCTGAGGTGAAAGGTGACAGAGGGTGTTTGTCAGACCACCTCCACATCTGTGGTGAAGTGACAGAGAGGTGTTTGTCAGACCACCTCCACATCTGTGGTGAAAGGTGACAGAGCGGTGTTTGTCAGACCACTTCCACATATGAGGTGAAAGGTGACAGAGCGGTGTTTGTCAGACCACTTCCACATATGAGGTGAAAGGTGACAGAGCGGTGTTTGTCAGACCATGAGACAACCCGAAAGTCTTCTCACAAAAAAACGTCTGGAGCATCTGAACGGTTTGACCTATTAAAAGCGATTATGACACCTCTATCTCACGAACACGATGATGTTCTTCGTTTTGCTCTCACGGCCCCCAAAGGGGGTCACGGCACTCGTCTGAAGGTAACCGATACTGGATTAAAGCAACTAATAGAAGTGGAAGGTAGTTTGTGCCTACAGCCGAAAAGGGGTTAAAAACTGCATGTGATTGAGGACTGACACTTCCAAATCGTGTTTCTTATGATAGATTTTTTGACAGTACTTTTTTTGCTATGTCTGAATGTGTTATTCAATTCGTTTCTATAGGCTTTAGTACTAAAGGCAAAAATATACATTCTAGACTGATAAAGCTATTCCTGGAATACCTGGTAGTTATGTCAGAACATGAGAGAGAGAGAGAGAGAGAGAGAGGGATAGGTAGAGAGAGAGAGAGAGAGAGAGAGAGGCTGATTCTTCTGTGACTATAGAGCAGCCCCTCTTGTGGCAGATCTCATAACTTCATCTTCCTGGAATCAATCACATGCAGCATCACTAACGGAGATCTTTCTCTCCTCTCTCTCTATATATATATATATCTCTGTCTTTCTCTATATATATATATATATATATATATATATATATATATATATATATATATATATATATATCTCCCTCTCTCTCTCTCTCTCTCTCTCTCTCTCTCACCTCTGTCTCTCTCACCTCTCTCACTCTCTCTCTCTCTCTCTCTCTCTCTCTCTCTCTCTCACCTCTCTCTCTCTCTCACCTCTCTCTCTCTCACCTCTCTCTCTCTCTCTCTCACCTCTCTCTCTCTCACCTCTCTCTCTCTCTGTCTCTCTCTCTCTCTCTCTCTCTCAGGGTGTTGTCTAAGTTGCACTGATATCTAGCAGCTACATAATGATAACAACTGAAAAACAGCCATTTCCTGAAAGGACATTAAAAGGGATGGTTTACGATGTTATTGTTCGGCCTGTCAGTCATGACACTAGAAGATTAATCTCTGGTGTAACAGTGAGACATGAGGGAACTCCTCTGTGTTTTGGCCTGAAGTCACAGACACTTGATATTCGGGTAAACAGTCCCAAATGGCTTCTTATTCTCTATAGAGTGCACAAACGTTGACCAGGGTTCATAGTGTTCTGGTCAAAAGTAACCTAGTGCACTCAATAGGACATAGGGTGTCATTAGGAATGCAGACATTGTCACCTGATCCCGAGGCAGACATGGAGGGAGTGATACGGTTACGCGGGCGATGCACTGAAAGCCTGAACAGGTATCCTTCCACCACGGCCTCGGGGCCACACAGGAAGTGACTCTATAATACTGGAGGTCAGTCAGGGAAACACAGATAGAAGAAAGAACCACCCCATGTGACTTTTTGGTCACTAGGCAACACATCTGAGCAGTTTCATCTCTCTGGATACTCATGCAATAAACATTCAGTCCAAAATAAACGACAACTCCATTCTGAGGTAAAGAGATTTTTTTAAATATATAGTGTACTGACAAAATACAAAAAGTCCATTAGTCGTTTGGTTTTAGTAGACCAATAAAATGAAACCCAAAGCATATGATGATATAGTGATATACATCTAAAATGAATGAGTTGAACAACCCCCAATCCCTTTCAGCTGTTCTCCTGCTGATTCATTTACTGAGACAGAAATACAATGCTGGGGACTGCAGGTACTGGGGTCAGATATCTGTTATCATATTGTTGTAATAACAAGTTTAATAATCAACTTTGCCTTGATCGGATCGATACTTATCTCCCTTTAGGGCCCAAAGGTGCTTGTCTTGCAGTTTCCATCCTGGCTGTAATAGTCCCTGAGTCTGATAAGTTGTCAGCTACAACCAAGAGGCCAATTAAGACCTGCCAGGTCTTTTTAAATCATGTTCCCCTGCTGAAGTACAGCTAAGGACACAGGAAACCAAACAGTTGGGAATTGATCTGTTAAAATGAGTTTCCTTCCCTGTGTTAATAAAGTAGTTCCTTAGAAACAATCTACTAAAGGCTTATTGACGAATAATACATATATTGTTATATAAATATTAAGTATTTTTGTTAACTATTATAAAGTATCTATGTTTTGGAAAAGTTTGTTAAACATTTGCAGTGGTGCATTTGAGATGACTGTTAAAAATCCAACCATTTGTGCAGTCATTTCCTGCATTGAACAGAGCTGATACATTTTAAGTTTGATTTGAGTTCCATTTAGGGCATGTCCCAAATGGCACCCTATTCCCTAACATAGTACACTATGGGCCATAGGGCCCTGGTCAAAAGTAGTGCACTACATAGGGAATAGGGTATCATTTGGGACAAAGTCTTAATGGATGTGTTTATGGCCATAGAGTACTGATGTGTGCAGCTGGACCAGAAGATCAGGGTTATACGACCGAGCTGCCATCAGCTGTCTCAATAACCTCTAGTAGTGCTGGTAGCTGTGTGGATCTTGTAGTATATCAGGAACCACTAGATTCAGCCGCGGGATGCTTTTCTCTTGAGCTGATGGTCAGAACATAATTACAAATCATTTGTAGACTGCAAATTGACAGCATTTTGAATCCCAGATATAATATTTGCATACAACATAATCATTACAAACCTTGCTTACATTTGTACAGTATAAGATCACATCTCTCACGTTCGTCGTAATGAGGAGACCAAGGAGCAGCGTGAATAGAGTTCCACATGTTTTTAATAAAGAGAAACTCACCAAGACAAAACAATAAAGTTTAACCGAAACGTGACGCTACTGGTGTGCACTCAGGCAACTCAATGTCGACAAGATCCCACAAACACAAATGAGAGAAATGGCTACCTAAATATGATCCCCAATCAGAGACAACGATAAACAGCTGTCTCTGATTGGGAACCATATTAGGCCAACATAGACATACAAAAAACCTAGATGACCCACCCTAGTCACTATCACGCCCCAACCAACATTGAGAATAAATAGCTTACTATGGTCAGGGCGTGAGATATACGTGGGAATATATTTCCCAAATTAAAATCACTTGGAGCCGTGTTGCTGGTGCTTTGACAGTATTTTAAGTAAAATAAAATAAATAATAATTGGCTGAGAAAACTTGGGGGGACATATAAAATCCCTGTGGGCCAAATTCGGCTCGCGGGCCACCAGTTGGGGAACCCTGCGGTATATATTGTTTTTGTATTTATTTATTGTCATGTGTTCAATGTGTTTCCACTATGTGCTGCAAAATGAATTGCCCCCTGTGGATAATAAAGACTCTACTCTACTCTGTTCTACTCTATTCTACTCTGTTTTGTTCTATTCTATTCTACTCTGTTCTACTCTATTCTATTTCTACTCTACTCTGTTCTATTCTATTCTATTCTACTCTGTTCTATTCTACTCTACTCTGTTCTATTCTACTCTACTCTGTTCTATTCTACTCTACTCTACTCTGTTCTACTCTACTCTACTCTGTTCTACTCTATTCTATTCTACTCTATTTTGTTCTATTCTACTCTGTTCTACTCTATTCTATTCTATTCTACTCTATTCTACTCTACTCTGTTCTACTCTATTCTATTCTACTCGGTTTTGTTCTATTCTATTCTACTCCGTTCTACTCTATTCTATTCTACTCTGTTCTACTCAATTCTATTCTACTCTGTTTTGTTCTACTCTGTTCTATTCTACTCTGTTCTACTCTACTCTGTTCTACTCTACTCTGTTCTATTTTATTCTATTCTATTCTACTCTACTCTGTTCTATTCTATTCTACTCTACTCTACTCTAGTGTGATGGGTTTGGCACACACACACACACACACACACACACACGCACACGCACACGCACACGCACACACACACACACACACACACACACACACACACACACCTCAAACATGTACATGTTCACTGTCTCAGCGCAGAAGTTACAGCAAGACTTAGAAACTGTCAGTAACTTCAAGACAATGTTATAGTTGTAGAACAAAGGCAATGTTATGTTTGAGATAGTAGCCCATCTGCCGTGCGATAGCTGGCCCACTGACGTACACTGTACCCTTCTATCCACCAATCTGTGTATAAAGGACAAGATACACGCTGCAGTTATGACTCTGACCAAAGGGCGAAGACAGCTCTTATAGTTAGATATAGGTGAATAAGAAACTGAAGCGGTCTCAGTGTGACCGTAGAGGACATTCATACAGGATGTCTATGACCAGGCTTCTTCTAGTGGGACTGATTGCTGTGGCCTGTGTGACAGCACAGTCAGACTTAGAGAGAAGGGCACAGGAGTTTCTGGACCAGTTTGATGGGAACGCTACTCATCTCATGTATCAGTATTCCCTGGCATCATGGGCGTACAACACAGATATTTCCCAGGAGAATTTAGACAAACTGGTGAGTTTTCTGGTAGATTTAAAGTGGCACTAATGAAAGGCAGAGTTTCAAAGCCATCTTCAGAGACCTCCTATGGCTTATAGCTGGGGAGACACAAGACTGAATTGAGAAACACGGTGGATCTATGGTTCTGGCTCTGAACAATGTCAATAATGGTATATTGCTGTCAATGTTGGATCAGTAGGCTACATCTCAACACATAACTCCAGACAGACAACTAGTTATTTGATATTGTCTATTGTATTGTATTGCTAATACTATGAATCAAATGTAATTTCTGTCAATGTTTTGTTAATGGTTTCAGGGTGTACAGAGCGCAATCTGGGGAGAATACTACAGCACAGTATCCAAGGAGTCGGAGAAGTTTCCAATCGATCAGATCAGTGATCCGTTGATCAAACTCCAGCTGATTTCCCTCCAGGACAAGGGCTCTGGGGTCTTGTCCGCAGACAAAGCGGCACATGTAAGACACATTCTTTCACTGCTGTCTCTGATGTTTTTTCTCCTCTTGATTTGAATGATTTAACCTTTTAAAATCACAATTCACCAACATGTGGGTGCCATGCATTTCAAATCATTGACGAGAGGACTTCTTTCCATTGTGGTTCTCTTTGGAGTCTACGTGTAAGATAGCTTTTCTTTCTGTCCTCATCTCTTCTATTAGTCTGACTGTCCTCATCTCTTCTATTAGTCTGACTGTCCTCATCGCCTCTATTAGTCTGACTGTCCTCATCTCTTCTATTAGTCTGACTGTCCTCATCTCTTCTATTAGTCTGACTGTCCTCATCTCTTCTATTAGTCTGCCTGTCCTCATCGCCTCTATTAGTCTGACTGTCCTCATCTCTTCTATTAGTCTGACTGTCCTCATCTCTTCTATTACAGGCTAGTCAAATACTCAGGCAACATAGCATAACATGTTGTTGTTGTTTTTGTTGTTGTTGATGTTGTTGTTAATGTTGTTGTTGTTGTTGATGTTGTTGTTGATGTTGTTAATGTTGTTGTTGATGTTGTTAATGTTGTTGTTGATGTTGTTAATGTTGTTGTTGATGTTGTTGTTGATGTTGTTGTTGTTGTTGTACTTCATGTCAGCTGAACAAAGTGATGAATAAGATGAGCTCCATCTACAGTACAGGCACGGTGTGCAAGAGAGAAGACCCCTTCGACTGTCAAACTTTGGAGCCAGGTAAAGGCCAGAGTCCCACATGGCCCTGGGGGAAAGTAGGACACTAAGTAATGAATAGGGTGCCATTTGGTATGGGTACAAAGTACCAACTGTCGGCTCGGCTGTGGCAACCTGACTTTACGACCGACTGCCCTTTTACGGATGTCCAAGGTCATTGACTGAGTCCCAAACGGCAAACTATTCCCTATATAGGGCACTACTTTTGACCAGGGCCCTAATAGTGTCAAACGTAGAGCAAAATATAGGGTAAAAAGTAGTGCACTATTTAGGGTCAAAGGTAGTGTACTAAATTGTGTACCAGTGGGATGCAGACCCTAGACTTGAATAAAAACTGTATATCTCAAGACTACTAGTCACTCTGTCAGATACTTCAACAACAAAAAGCCCTGCCGAAAAACTCCCCTAGTTTTGAAGGAATAGTATTTCTTGTAAAAGGTGTCTCCTCACTTCAGGTTTTGGATGTCTTGGTGAGGGAGATGGCTTCAGAAATCTGAGGTCAGATAGAGGTTTAATGTTGTGTATGAAAAAAGGAACCCCAGCTCAATGATATTCCTGTATGCGAGGATACATAAAATAACAAAAATACTTGGGAATGGACAAGAATACCGGTGTGCTGGAGTTTCTATTTCCAATATGAACTAGCCTTTTGTCAACTGGTTTACTGCTGTGTCTAATGTCTAGGGCTGGAGAGTGTAATGGCCAACATGGACAGTGACTACTATGAGCGTCTACATGTATGGGAGGGCTGGAGAGTGGAGGTAGGGAAGAAGATGAGGCCTCTGTATGAAGACTATGTGGACCTTAAGAACGAAGCTGCCAAACTCAATGGTAGACCTACTAATACTACTACTACTACAACTACTATACTACTACTACTACTACTACTATACTGCTACCACTACTACTATACTGCTACTACTATTACTACTGCTACTACTACTACTACTACTACTATACTGCTATTACTACGAGTACTACTACTATACTGCTACTACTACTACTACTACAAGTACTACTACTATACTACTACTACTACTACTATACTGCTAATATTACTATGAGTACTACTACTACTACTACTACTATACTGCTACTACTACTACTACTATACTGCTACTACTACTACTACTGCTACTACTACTACTACTACTGCTACTACTATACTGCTATTACTACGGTACTACTACTATACTGCTACTACTACTATAAACTACTACGAAAGTACTACTACTATACTGCTACTACTACTCCTACTACTACTACTACTACTATACTGCTAATATTACTACGAGTACTACTACTATACTGCTACTACTACTACTACTACTATACTGCTACTACTACTACTATACTGCTATTATTATAACGAGTACTACTACTACTACACTACCATACTACTACTGTGCATCTACTATACTACTACTACTACTAGTATTATAGTGCTACTCCTACTACTACTAGTAGTATTATAGTGCTACTCCTACTACTACTACTACTACTATACTAGTACTACTACTAATACTATTACTACTATATTACTACTACTACTACTACTACTACTACTACTACTACTATTACTCCTATATTACTACTACTACTATTATATTACTATTACTACTACTACTATATTACTACTACTATTATACTACTACTACTACTACATTGCTACTATATTACTACTACTACTACTGTACTACTACTGCTGCTAGTGTATTACTACTATACTACTACTACTACTACTACATTACTATACCACTACTAATATATTACTACTATACTACTACTATCTTACTATACTACAAATAATATATTACCAATATACTACTACTATATTGCTACTATACTACTACTGCACACCTACTATACTACAAATAATATATTACCAATATACTACTACTATATTACTACTATACTACTACTGCACAACTACTATACAACTACTACAAACCTGTCCAACTACTACTACTATATCTATCGCCACAGATTATGAGGACTACGGAGATTATTGGCGGTCCAACTATGAAACTATGGATGACAGCCCATACAACTACGCCAGGGGCCAACTGATGACCGATGTGAGGCGCATTTACACAGAGGTACGTTGTGGACTGTTGTGGTGCTTCAACGACACTGAGCTTTTCTCACATACAAATTAAATGTATTGTATGTAGCAAAAAAAAACACTTTTAATAAAATATTATTTATACTATTTTGTATTATTGGATGCATTTGTTATTGTATATATTACTGTATTGTACAAGTTAGGGGTTTTACTTTCTAATTGTAATCCGTTACAGTTACTAGTTACCTGTCCAATATTGTAATCAGTAATGCAAATTTTGGATTACCCAAGTGTCACGGATGTGAAACGGCTCATTAAGTTAGCGGTGGTGCGCGCAAAATAGCGTTTCAATTGGTGACGTCACTTGCTCTGAGACCTTGAAGTTGTAGTTCCCCTTGCTCGCCGCGGCTTTTGTGGACCGATGGGTAACGATGCTTCGTGGGTAACTGTTGTTGATGTGTGCAGAGGGTCCCTGGTTCGCGCCCGGGTATGGGCGAGGGGACGGTCTAAAGTTATACTCTTACACAAACTCAGTAACGTAATCCGAATACCTTTAGACACTTAAGAAGCACAGGTTAGCGTTTTTTCGTCATGAATCTTCTTATGGAGGCAGCGCTGCAAAGTGGTCACTAGCTTCCACAGCCACAAAGTCATCAAATCTGATTTTAAACCTAACCCTAACCTTAACCACACTGCTAACCCATAATGTCTAACCCTAACCTTAAATTAAGGATATAGCCCATCTAGCTGAAATCGCTCAGTTCTGCCTTCAGGACAAGACTCATCCCAATAAACGTCAACCATTTTATTAACGTCAATCTGTTTAGGAGGCATTAGAAGAAGACAAAAAATAATATTACCAATTGAACAACATCAACTGCAGGATAAGTTCATGTTAAAGTTTACATAGCTGGCCATATATGGATGTTACAATGTACTTCATGGGTTGGTTATGTAGACTTCTTCTCACCCATTGCGTTCTACTACTGTATAGAATATAATAGGATTAGGCTGTATCTTTACATTAAACACCAGAGTCTGCCAGATTTCCTGTCATCCCAATTCATTTAATACCCCTTTTTCTTAAAGAATAGGGCTTGGAAATATGGAAATATAGATTAGTCAAATAGTTTTACCCGAGTATTACGCCGATTCTGTTGCAAAACGTTTCTTAAACGGAAGCAAACTGGACGAAACGGGGAGGGACCGACCTGAATTTGTCCAATAGAAACTATTGTTTTGCTCTGTTTGCTTCCGTTTGGTTCTGTCACAAAAACCACGATTGATAGGCAGCTTAAACTTCTTATATTCAACCATTTTTGGGTTAAAATACACACACACACACACACACACACACACACACACACACACACACACACACACACACACACACACACACACACACACACACACACACATATATATATATTTGTGAACAGCCACCCACATTCACAACATCCACAATCCGTAAGGCGCAAATAGCTAAATGAGAGCGCTGCAGTGTGATTCACATCCATGCGTTATGCAGCCTAGATATCAGTAATAAGTGATGTCCATATCGCCCGTTGAGCTACACCACTACTGTCGTCCTTACCTCCAAGCGTCTATTGAAGTTGGATAACCTTTGAATGCCGAGAGTAGTCACTCCATCAGAAGACATCGTTTAGACTGTAGCATACAAAAACATATTCCTGCGATCCATCAAACGCATTTGTTGTGTCATCATAGTGGTCTCTAATTTGTGGTCAGACTCGCTCAGGCAGAACAAATAAAAATGACCGAGGTAAAGACAGTTTGAAGTTGGATATTCGCGCTTTCAAACCTAAATAGCTTTCAAACCATTTGAGCCACAGCCTCCAAATAAGTGTCATGATGTTGGAAAAATTGCGCACACCAGATTTGGACATTGATTCGCTTTCCAAAGCTAATAAACATGTGGAAATGTGAGCAGCATTTTGTATTCCTAGTTGAATTAGTTAGGGAGCATAAACAAAGTACGAACTTTTTTTACATTTGAATTTCAATAGCTCCTTGGTCATGTGACCTATTGACTTCAAGCAGGGTTCAGAATATCCACTCAGTGTCCCTACACATTACACACCCTTTAGTTTGTCCATTTTTATCTCACAAGATTTTACATACATTTTCTAGATTAAAAATGTATATTTTACAGGCCTACATCTCTCACTTCGTTGGCGTGTCACCTCACCAAATCTGAATACCATGATGTTGACATATTTGCTATATTTGCTTGGACTTTTTTGTCGTCTAAACGTGTATTTGGTTTTACATGACTGAAAGGTGCGGAGGAACAGAAGTAAGCTGAGGCTTTTCCCCGTCTGTGACGAGCTTTGACATGCTTGTGTTTGAATGCCAAGGTGCAACATGGGTTGACCTTATTAAATTCAGAATACAGCAGGTCTGTCCGTGGCTGCTGTAGAATTGAGGGACCTGATAAGAGCTTTATTTCCTTCCACCTGTTCATCTTAATAGAAATGGAAAATGACTTTACTCCTGGTCTGGTCATTCTTTTAGCACGACTCACTTGTTCTGATCCTCTGTCTCCCTGGAGTACTCTTCGTCACTTTGTGCTTGTATGTCATCTTTCCTGTCCTCTAGAGTCTCTTCCTCACCTTCTGTCCCTCTGTCTCCGTAGTACTCTTCATCACTTTGTGCTTGTATGTCATCTTTCCTGTCCTCTAGAGTCTCTTCCTCACCTTCTGCCTCTCTGTCTCCGTAGTACTCTTCGTCACTTTGTGCTTGTCTGTCATCTTTCCTGTCCTCTAGAGTCTCTTCCTCACCTTCTGTTCCTCTGTCTCCCCCGGAGTACTCTTCGTCACTTTGTGCTTGTATGTCATCTTTCCTGTCCTCTAGAGTCTCTTCCTCACCTTCTGTCCCTCTGTCTCCGTGGTACTCTTCATCACTTTGTGCTTGTATGTCATCTTTCCTGTCCTCTAGAGTCTCTTCCTCACCTTCTGTCTCTCTGCCTCTGGAGTAATGATCTCGTTGGTGTTGACGGAATTTCTGGCCATCATCAATATTTCCCTTTCCATTGTCGTCTTTATTTGGAATGTATTTTCCCAGTTAGAAATAGTAGGCCATGCATCAAATAACTATTTTCATCAGAAAAAACATACCCTCAAATGCAATATTGCATTTTGTATAAGTTGTCTGCAGGTGGCTTGTTGTGAATGCACTCAAATATCAAGTCATTATCAGGTTAACTGAGTTCTAATACTCAACGTAGAAGGATTTGTCTTCATGTCCAGTATATGAAAGTAATGCTATGAAAAGGATTCTTTCACGTTATCAAGCTCACTGTGACTGAGAAATCACTGCCTAATATTGGGATTAAAAAGAGCATATGAAACATTGTTTTTCATGAGGCCTACCTGTGCGCCTTCCTTTAGAACTTCTTTGGGATCAGTGCTGTCCTGGGAAATGTTCTTGTTACTTACAACCTCATGCTAATCGCATTAGCCTCCGTTAGCTCAACCGAGCCGCAGAAGGGACACTGATCCCGAGGAAGTTTTAAGCACCTCCCTCTGTTTCAACACCTCTCCCGTCCTTGTTCCAAACCACATGCAGCCATTTGCAGATCTTTTCAGTGTCCATGTGAAAGATATTTATTGCGAGGCTGGAACATTTGTTAACTGTGTGGCTCAGTCGTAGAGCATGGCGCTTGCAACGCCAAGCGTCGTGGGTTCGATTCCCGCTGGGGCCACCCATATGTAAAAGTAGTGGCCCCAGCCGACTTGTAAGTCGCTTTGGACAAAAGCGTCTGCTAAATGGGATATATTATATTATTATTAAACTTCAAAAAATTTTTTTTTTTTTTAACACTGATGTAAAATGAAGGCCTGCAAAGCTTACAGATTTAATCTAATAACATGAGATGAAAGTAAACAAACGTCAGAGTGTGCGATATGAAGGGACAGTCAGTGGACATTCTGAACCTGGTTCGAAGTCATTAGGTCACATGACCAAGGAGCTATTGACATTTTACATTTTAAAAAATTAATGTAAAATCATGTGAGATGAAAATGGACCTGAACTTTGTTTGAAGTCATTAGGTCACATGACCAAGGAGCTATTAAAATTTTATATTTAGAAACATTTAATGTAAAATCATATGAGATGAAAATGGACAAACTAAAGGGTGTGCAATTTGTGTCTATGCCATCGGGTTAGCTACAATCAGTTTTGAAAGTTGTAGGAGTAATGGTTAAAGAGCTATTGAAATGTGAAAAATTTGATTTGTCACTATGTTGACGCTCCCTAACTTTCTGTTGGAGACGTAAGGAAAACTACAGGCGAATGAATATCTGTCGAATAACCAACCTGAAACTGTCGTAACCTCGGTTTAAAAAAGTGTCCCTTTTTTTCAATGCTAATTTGAATGTCATTGAGAAACAGAAAGGTGTCAAATAATTTGTTTGTTTCCTTTCGGAATATAAAAGTAATACTAGAAGTAATCATATCTGTATCTGTAATCTGATTACAATATTTTTTCTGGTAACACAACGAATTAGAGTTAGATGTTTGGAATCCATTATATGTAATCCTTTACTCCCCAACCAGTATGCTTTATTTGCATTATGCAAATTGGACTTGCCACATCAAAGATATTGTGTTTTTATGTTTTATTGCACACTACCAACTCTATTGTGTCTTTCCAGATCCTCCCCCTCTACAAAGAGCTGCATGCCTATGTGAGGTCTAAGCTGCAGGCCAAACACCCTGAACATATCCACCCAGAGGGGGGCCTACCTGCACATCTACTGGGTAAGGTCACTGGACAGGGCTCAGCTTTCGCTCCAAAACTGCTGGAACATGACTGAGTCAGTTTATGAAGGTCTTCTCTCTCTCTGTACCCCTCTCTCTCTCTCTCTGTCCCCTCTCTCCGTCTCTCTCTCTCTCTCTCTCTGTCCCCTCTCTCTGTCTCTCTCTCTCTCTCTCTGTCCCCTCTCTCTGTCTCTCTCTCTCTGTCCCCCTCTCTATGCCTCTCTCTCTCTCTCTCTCTCTCTCTCTCTCTCTCTCTCTCTCTCTCTCTCTCTCTCTCTCTCTCTGCCTCTCTCTCTCTGTCTCTCTCTCTCTGTCCCCTCTCTCTGTCTGTCTCTCTGTCTTTCTCTCTCTCTCTCTCTCTGTCTCTCTCTGTCTCTCTCTCTCTGTCTGCCTCTGTCTCTCTCTCTCTATCTGCCTCTCTGTCTCTCTCTGTCTGCCTCTCTGTCTCTCTCTCTCTGTGTCTCTGTCTCTCATTACCTTTTTCAGGTGACATGTGGGGAAGGTTTTGGACAGGTCTTTACCCCATCTCAACCCCTTTTCCAGAGAAAACCGATATTGATGTGACGAACGCTATGATCGAACAGGTTGAGTGAAAATAAATCATGACCTGCTATCGTATGTATCCAACATAAACCTTGAAAATTGTAGACTATGAATCGTGGGTTGCATCTGAAGGAAACAAGTGTAACTTTAATAGTGACTTCTGCTACTTTCAATTCTTACCTCCTAAAATACCCTGTGAGTTAATCACCTTTTCTGTCATTCCCAGAAATGGCCTAAGGACAGACTGTTCCAAGAAGCAGAGAAGTTTTTCATGTCGGTGGGTCTATACAAGATGTTCGACAACTTCTGGAAGGACTCTATGCTGGAGAAACCTACTGATGGCAGGAAGGTGGTGTGCCACCCTACAGCCTGGGACATGGGGAACAGAGAGGACTTCAGGTAACAGGAATCATATCCATCCTGCATTTAACTAGCCTAGCGGTTAAGAGCATTGGGCCAGTAACCAAAAGGTTGCTGGTTCGACTCCCTGAGCAGGCAAGGTGGAGGCACTTAACCTCCAACAACAACTGCTCCCCGGGCGTTGATGACGTGGACGGCGATTAACGTCGGCCCTCCGCACCTCTCTGATTCAGAGGGTTGGGTTAAATGTGGAAGACACGTTTCAGTTGAATGCATTCAGTTGGACAACTGGCATTCAGTTGGACAACTGGCTAGGTTTCCCCCAAATTTCCCTTTACGAAGCCCAGGACATGCAGAGTGACAAGCTTTACGGAGGGACAGAGGACTTCAGGTAACATGAATCATGTTCCTACTGTATTTATCCCTGGGCACGCAGTAAGTAGAGCCTTAGGGAGGGACAGAGAGGACTTCAGGTAACAGGAATCATGTTCCTACTGTATTTATCCCTGGACACGCAGTAAGTAGAGCCTTAGGGAGGGACAGAGAGGACTTCAGGTAACAGGAATCATGTTCCTACTGTATTTATCCCTGGGCACGCAGTAAGTAGAGCCTTAGGGAGGGACAGAGAGGTAACTTCAGGTAACATGAATCATGTTCCTACTGTATTCATCCCTGGACACGCAGTAAGTAGAGCCTTAGGGAGGGGACAGAGAGACTGCAGGCACTAACACTGATATAGAATTCATATCCTGTTAGTCACTGCAGCATGTCATAAAGATATGAAGGAATTCTGTTGTGAAACAGAAGTCATCAAGGTAAAAATCCACAGCACGTTGAACTGCTTTAAAATGCTGTATGTGTAGAATTAAATCTGAGGGAGTTGATCGGATTTTGTTATACCTCCTTATACTCAGCATCAATTGTAATGATTAAATATTCATCATAAATATGAACTTATTATACGGTATTGTACTGTATTATATACTGTATTACTGTATTATACTGTATTATGTATTATAACGTATATTATACTTATTATTATACTGTATTATAACATATTATACTGTATTATAACTGTATTATACTGTATTATATACTGTATTACTGTATTATGTATTATAACATATATACTGTATTACTACTGTATTATGATTAATTATGTATATTACTGTATTACTGTATTATACTGTATTATGTATTATAACTGTATTATATACTGTATTATTATATACTGTATTATACTGTATTACTGTATTATACTGTATTTATATATGTATTATACTATTATACTGTATTATACTGTATTATACTGTATTATACTGTATTATATTATGTATTATACTGTATTATATACTGTATTATGTATTATAATTATAACGTATTATACTGTATTATATACTGTATTATTATACTGTATTATATATTATATACTGTATTATATACTGTATTATACTGTATTATATACTGTATTACTGTATTATACTGTATTATAATACTGTATTATACTGTATTATATATGTATTATAACTGTATTATACTGTATTATATATAACGTATTATACTGTTTTATATACTGTATTACTGTATTATACTGTATTATAATTATTGTATTATATACTGTATTATATACTGTATTACTAACGTATTATTTATAACTGTATTATATATTATATACTGTATTATACTGTATTATATACTGTATTATACTGTATTATATACTGTATTATATTTACTGTATTATACTGTATTATATATGTATTATACTGTATTATATGTATTATTGTTATTACATATTATATGGATTATATACTGTATTACTGTATTATACTTGAGCTGTATTATGTATTATAAATTATTATACTGTATTATATATGTCAGGGTCAGGATATAAATGCATTATACTGTAGTATATTGTATTATTCTGTATTATACTGTATTATTGTAGGGTATGATTTTTTATAACTGTATTATACCGGATACTAGGGTATACTGTAGGGTCCCTATTATACTGACTTCAGGACAGAGCCAGGGTCAGGGACAATTTCCCCCATTTCAGGGTCAGGGACAGGGTCAGGGACAGGGGTCAACATGGACCACTTCCTGACAGGACCATGAGATGGGACAGGGTCAGGGACAGTACCAGATGGCCTACAGGGACAGGTCCTCACCTGGGAGGGACGGGGTAACGAGGGTCAGGGACGGGGTCAGGGACAGGGGTCAGGATCAGGGTCAGGGTCCGGGTCACCCCCAAACACCTGGACAGGGACAGGGACAGGGACAGGGACAGGGTCAGGGACAGGGAAGGTGACACCTGAGTGGGGTAGGGGCAGGGACAGGGACAGGGACAGGGCAGGTCAGGATCTGAGGGTCAGGGTAGGGACAGGGTAGACAGGGTCAGTTGGGTTGTTGTTGCTGTTATAGCTGGGTCAGGGAATACCTGGGTCACACAGGGTCAGGGACAGGGTCAGGGACAGGGACAGGGTCAGGGACAGGGACAGGGTCAGGGTCAGGGTCAGGGACAGGGTCAGGGTCAGGGACAGGGACAGGGTCAGGGTCAGGGACAGGGTCAGGGTCAGGGACAGGGTCAGGGACAGGGTCAGGGTCAGGGACAGGGACAGGGACAGGATCAGGGTCAGGGACAGGGTCAGGACAAATTCAGGGAAGGCAGGGCAGGGTCAGGGTCATGGGGATAATTAACACTGAGTCAGGACAGAGTCAGGGTCAGGGATCAGGACAGGGCCAGGGTCAGGGACAGGGCCAGGGTCAGGGACAGGGTCAGGGCCAGGGACAGGGTCAGGACAGAGCCAGGGTCAGGGACAGGGTCAGGGTCAGGGACAGGGACAGGGACAGGGTCAGGGACAGGGCCAGGGTCAGGGACAGGGCCAGGGTCAGGGACAGGGTCAGGACAGATTCAGGGCCAAGGCCAGGGTCAGGGTCAAATCTACATGGCCAGGGGATAGGGCTGTGTTGAAGGTTTTGTTTCACGTTGTTTCATCAAAATAGCTCCTCTAGTGACTCCCTGTCTCGGATAACACCCGAGAAGTGCCCTACTCTTTGACCAGAGACCACTACACTCTTGTTTTCTATACAGTGTCAGCATTCTAGATGTACCCTCTCTCAAACAGCACTTCTTCCTCCCGCTCCAATGCAGAGACTGAGATCAACTTCCTGATGAAGCAGGCCCTGACCATCGTGGCCACCCTGCCTTTCACCTACATGCTGGAGGAGTGGAGGTGGCAGGTCTTCCTGGGGACCATCCCCAAGGACCAGTGGATGCAGCGCTGGTGGGAGATGAAGTAAGGAAGGACCTCTTCTGGAGCTTCCTCAGCTTGTCATAGGTCACAGTTGATTTAGCTTTAGCTGATAGGAGATAAAGTAAGGAAGGACCTCTTCTGGAGCTTCCTCAGCTTGTCATAGGTCACAGTTGATTTAGCTTTAGCTGATGGGAGATAAAGTAAGGAAGGACCTCTTCTAGAGCTCATTCAGCTTGTCATAGGTCACAGTTGATTTAGCTTTAGCTGATGGGAGATAAAGTAGACATACTGGAAGGACCTCTTCTGGAGCTTCTCAATATCCTTCAGCTTGTCATAGGTTTTCACAGTTGATTAGCTTTAGCTGATGGGAGATAAAGAATCTCAACACCCTCAAACAATATATCAGTGTTGTATATCAATGTAAAGAAGCAGCTCTCTCCAGTGGAGGTTTAGTGTTTTAACCTCATGTTGGTTTCGCAATACACTATAGGGACATTACAATGCTAACTATTGATTCTCACTAACTCTGTTACCAGGAGGGATATGGTTCTCACTACCCCTAGTGGAGCCCTTACCCAGAGATGAGACATACTGTGACCCTACCTGCTCTGTTCCGCGTGTCCCCTCAGACTACTCCTTCATCAGGTCTCATCTCAATATCCCTCATCATTCTTACAGCCATCTCTCCAACACTACCCTCACATCCAGCCATTCTCACACCCCCATCACATCCAGCCATTCTCAACACCCCTCACATCCAGCCATTCTCAACACCCCTCACATCCAGCCATTCTCAACACCCCTCACATCCAGCCATTCTCACTACCCCTCACATCCAGCCATTCTCAACACCCCTCACACTCCTCACATCCAGCCATTCTCACTACTACCCCTCACTATCAGCCAATCTCAACACCCCTCACATCCAGCCATTCTCACTACCCTCAAATCCAGCCATTCTCTACCCCTCATCCAGCCATTCTCACTACCCTCCCCATCTACTACCTAATTCTCAACACCCCTCACATCCAGCCATTCACACTACCCCTCATCCAGCCATTCTCAACACTCCTCACATCCAGCCATTCTCACTACCCCTCACATCCAGCCATTCTCACTACCCCTCACATCCAGCCATTCTCAACACCCCTCACATCCAGCCATTCACACTACCCCTCACATCCAGCCATTCTCAACACCCAGCCATTCTCACATCCCAGCCATTCTCACTACCCCTCACATCCAGCCATTCTCACACCCTCACATCCAGCCATTCTCTACCCCACATCCAGCAATTCTCACTACCCCTCACATCCAGCCATTCTCAACACCCTCACATCCAGCCATTCACATCCATCCAGCCATTCTCAACACCCCTCACATCCAGCCATTCTCCCCTCACATCCAGCCATTCTCACTCCCCTCACATCCAGCCATTCTCAACACCCCTCACATCCAGCCATTCTCACTACCCCTCTTTAGGTGGTGGGAGATGATGAAGCATCCAGGACTGTCTCTGCTGTCATAGATACTTCACCAGGACATGTACTATCTGACCCAGTGGTGGGAGATGATTGACCCAGGACATAGACACCAGGACATGTATTTGACCCAGGACTGTCTCTGTCTGTACTTCACCAGGACATGTGCTGTATCTGATACTGTCACCAGGACATGTACTGTATCTGACCCAGGACTGTCTCTGACTGTCTCTGTCATAGATACTTCACCAGGACATGTACTGTACTTGACCCAGGACCGTCTCTGTCATAGATACTTCACCAGGACATGTACTGTATCTGACCCAGGACTGTCTCTCTCTGTCATAGATACTTCACCAGGACATGTACTGTACCCAGGACTGTCTCTCTCTGTCACCTGGGACATGGGACCGTGTCTCTGTCATAGATACTTCACCAGGACATGTACTGTACTTGACCCAGGACTGTCTCTCTCTGTCCTTACCACCAGGACATGTCTGTATCTGACTGTCTCTGTCATAGATACTTCACCAGGACATGTACTGTATCTGACCCAGGACTGTCTCTGTCATAGATACTTCATCAGGACATGTACTGTATCTGACCCAGGACTGTCTCTGTCCATCTCTGTACTGTATAGGACTATCGTCACCCAGGACATGTACTGTATCTGACCCAGGACATATACTGTCTGACTGTCTGTCATAGATACTTCACCAGGACATGTACTGTACTTGACCCAGGACTGTGTCATAGATACTTCACCAGGACATGTACTGTCTGACCCAGGACTGTCTCTCTCTGTCATAGGATGTACTGTCACAGGACTGTCTCTGTCATAGATCACCAGGACATGTACTGTATCTGACCCAGGACTGTCTCTGTCATAGATACTTCACCAGGACATGTACTGTATTTGATAGATACCACCAGGACATGTACTGTATCTGACTGTCTCTGTCATAGATACTTCACCAGGACATGTACTGTACTTGACATGTCTCTGTATAGATACTTCACCAGGACATGTACTGTATCTGACCCAGGACTGTCTCTGTCTGCTGGAGAAATGCTTCACCAGGACATGTCTGTACTTAGATACTTCACCAGGACATGTACTGTACTTGACCTGTCTCTGTCAGGGACATGTCTTGACCCAGGACTGTCTCTGTCATAGATACTTCACCAGGACATGGACTGTCTCTGTCTGTCATAGATACTTCACCAGGACATGTACTGTACTTGACCCAGGACTGTCTCTCTCTGTCATAGATACGTCACCAGGACATGTACTGTATCTGACCCAGGACTGTCTCTGTCATAGATACTTCACCAGGACATGTACTGTATCTTGACCCAGGACTGTCTCTGTCATAGATACTGTACTGTATCTGACCCAGGACTGTGTCTGTCATGATACTTCTGTGTATCTGACCCAGGACTGTCTCTGTCATAGATACTTCACCAGGACATGTCTATCTGACCCAGTTCCAGTTCCAGACAGTACTGCTCTCTGTCATAGATACTTCACCAGGACATGTACTGTATCTGCCACTCTCTGGATACTTCACCAGGACATGTACTTCACCCAGTGTCTCTGTCATAGATACACCAGGACTCTATCTGACCCAGCTGTCTCTTTCAGCCGGACATGTACTGTACTTGACAACTGTCTCTGTCATAGATACTTCACCAGGACATGTACTGTACCCCAGGACTGTCAAATACTTCACCAGTTTGTTTGACCCAGGACTGTGTCTGTCTGATACATGTCATGTACTTCTGACCCAGAATAGATACTTCACCAGGACATGGCCCCAACTGTCTCTGTCAACAAGTAAACAAACTTCTCCAGGACATGTACTGTATCTGACAGGACTCTCATTTTACAGGACATGATGTACTTGACCCAGGAGTCTCTGTCATAGATACTTCATAAGACATGTACTGTCACCCAGGACTGTCTCTGTCATAGGACATGTACTGTATCTGACCCAGGACCCTGGAGACGATTTCAGGACTGTCTCTGTCATGCCACCAGGACATGTACTGACTCCCAGGACTGTCTCTGTCATAGATACTTCACCAGGACATGTACTTCTTGAAAGACCTCTGTCATAGTTTGGCTATCTATCAGTTCCAGTTCCAGAAGGCTCTCTGTGAGGCAGCTGGCCACTCTGGAATTCAAGTGTGACATCACCAACTCTACAGCAGAAGCCAGGTGCTCCTATGGTTGTTGCGTCTGTCTGTCAGAGCAGCTGAACAAGTAAACAAACTAACAACCACATGGACGATGCTGGGTTCGGAGTACCTATAGATTTCCAGGAAATAGATGGACTCCGCCCCTCTCCTGGATCCATGTTTGGCTACTAGGCAGCACCCATATCTAGTGTGTCCCTGTCCATGCCGGGCACTATATATCAATATCGCTTCACACAAAGTAGTACAAACGTACAGTGGACCCATGTGAGTCCAGATTCTGTATCGAGCTCACTATCCAGTATGCATAGTCAATACATCGCTCCATACTATGTTCTATGCAATTTTAGATGTAGTTAAAAGTGATATATTCTATAAATAATGCATACTTCCTATCTGTTCAACAGTCTCAGAGAATGCCTACAAAGTGAGGTTGAGTCTGAAAGCAGCTATGGGTGACAAGGCAGTGAGTACACGAAGCTGAATGTGGTTGTTAAACAGCTCCACTACCTTTTCATTTGGACAATCTCTTCATATAAACCAGTTGAACTGACTTGAATTGTTTCTCTTCCAGTACATGTGGAGCATGTGAGATGTACCTGTTCAAAGCCAACATGGCCCCTCGCCATGAGACAGTATTACCTTGAGGTCAACAAGACGGCAGCTCTTTTCACGTAAGTGTTTCACAATGGGGCGGCAGGGTAGCCTGATGGTTAGAGAGTTTGGACTAGCAGCAAAAGGTTGCAAGTTCAAATCCCCAAGCTGACAAGGTACAAATCTGTCATTCTCCCCCTGAACAGACAGTTAACCCACTGTTCCTAGGCCATCATTGAAAATAAGAATTTGTTCTTAACTGACTTGCCTAGTAAAAAAATAAAAGTCCACCTAGTCATCACACACTCTCAGATTTGCTTCTCTTTATGTCAGTCACTCCCATCACATTCCAGAATGAAAATGTATATATATTGTATTAATATTATTTATTAGAATCTTCTTGTGATATCACGTCATTTTATTATCTTTGTTCCAGGACAGAGAACATCCACACCTACAAGGAGACAGCCAGAATCTCTTTCTACTTTGTGGTGACTGACCCCCTGCCAACTCTGCCGTGGTCATTCCCAAAGCTGAGGTAGAGGCTGCTATCAGGTAAAGGAGTCAACCCTTGAACGTGAGCTGATTACACATGCTAAAACAACCTTTGCCCGATCATATCTGCCAAACTGATTGAGTGACGACACCACAAGACTGTCTGAAACAGAGTTATAACATTTGTGTAGCATTCGTGATGTGGTTTCTGAAACTAAAGCCATAAACTGCTGCATTTTCCCACCAGCATTCAGTAAATCCTCTTATGGATGTTTTATTCCAGTATTTGTACATGAAACATTACCCATAACCCCATGACTCAAGCCATCGTTCATCTCACTAGGATGTCCAGAGGTCGAATCAATGACGCATTCAAACTGGACGATAAAACTCTGGAGTTCGAGGGTCTCCTAGCAACGCTGGCCCCGCCCGTGGAGCAGCCGGTCACCGTCTGGCTGGTGGTGTTTGGGGTGGTCATGGGACTGGTGGTCTGCATGGGCTGTTACCTCATCATCTCTGGCTTCAGAGACAGGAAGAAGTGAGTCTGGACCTTATAACAAGGTTGATCATCTCTGGCTTCAGAGACAGGAAGAAGTGAGTCTGGACCTTATAACAGGGTTGATCATCTCTGGCTTCAGAGACAGGAAGAAGTGAGTCTGGGCCTATTCATAACAGGGTTGATCATCTCTGGTTTCAGAGACAGGAAGAAGTGAGTCTGGACCTTATAACAGGGTTGATCATCTCTGGTTTCAGAGACAGGAAGAAGTGAGTCTGGACCTTATAACAGGGTTGATCATCTCTGGTTTCAGAGACAGGAAGAAGTGAGTCTGGACCTTATAACAGGGTTGATCATCTCTGGTTTCAGAGACAGGAAGAAGTGAGTCTGGACTTTATAACAGGGTTGATCATCTCTGGTTTCAGAGACAGGAAGAAGTGAGTCTGGACCTTCTAACAGGGTTGATCATCTCTGGTTTCAGAGACAGGAAGAAGTGAGTCTGGACCTTATAACAGGGTTGATCATCTCTAGTTTCAGAGACAGGAAGAAGTGAGTCTGGACCTTATATCATAACAGGGTTGATCATCTCTGGTTTCAGAGACAGGAAGAAGTGAGTCTGGACATTATAACAGGGTTGATCATCTCTGGCTTCAGAGACAGGAAGAAGTGAGTCTGGGCTGTTTTCATAACAGGGTTGATCATCTCTGGTTTCAGAGACAGGAAGAAGTGAGTCTGGGCATTATAACAGGGTTGATCATCTTTGGTTTCAGAGACAGGAAGAAGTGAGTCTGGACCTTATAACAGGGTTGATCATCTCTGGTTTCAGAGACAGGAAGAAGTGAGTCTGGACCTTATAACAGGGTTGATCATCTCTGGTTTCAGAGACAGGAAGAAGTGAGTCTGGACCTTATAACAGGGTTGATCATCTCTGGTTTCAGAGACAGGAAGAAGTGAGTCTGGACTTTATAACAGGGTTGATCATCTGGTTTCAGAGACAGGAAGAAGTGAGTCTGGACTTTATAACAGGGGTTGATCATCTCTGGTTTCAGAGACAGGAAGAAGTGAGTCTGGACCTTATAACAGGGTTGATCATCTCTGGTTTCAGAGACAGGAAGAAGTGAGTCTGGACCTTATAACAGGGTTGATCATCTCTGGTTTCAGAGACAGGAAGAAGTGAGTCTGGACCTTATAACAGGGTTGATCATCTCTGGTTTCAGAGACAGAGAAGGGAAGAAGTAAGTCTGGGCCTATTCATAACAGGGTTGATCATCTCTGGTTTCAGAGACAGGAAGAAGTGAGTCTGGGCCTTATAACAGGGTTGATCATCTCTGGTTTCAGAGACAGGAAGAAGTGAGCCTGGGCCTTATAACATTGTTGATCATCTCTGGTTTCAGAGACAGGAAGAAGTGAGTCTGGGCATTATAACAGGGTTGATCATCTCTGGTTTCAGAGACAGGAAGAAGTGAGTCTGGACCTTATAACAGGGTTGATCATCTCTGGTTTCAGAGACAGGAAGAAGTGAGCCTGGGCCTTATAACAGGGTTGATCATCTCTGGCTTCAGAGACAGGAAGAAGTGAGCCTGGGCCTTATAACAGGGTTGATCATCTCTGGTTTCAGAGACAGGAAGAAGTGAGTCTGGGCATTATAACAGGGTTGATCATCTCTGGTTTCAGAGACAGGAAGAAGTGAGTCTGGGCCTTATAACAGGGTTGATCATCTCTGGTTTCAGAGACAGGAAGAAGTGAGTCTGGACCTTATAACAGGGTTGATCATCTCTGGTTTCTTCCAACCAGGATTTCTGGAAAACCAGGGAAATTTGGGCAAAGTTACCAGGATTTTGCAACCCCATTCATAAAGCATACCAGAATAAGAGTGCTGATCTAGGATCAGGTCCTCCCTGTCCATGTAATCATATATCCATTATGATCTAAAAGGCAAACCTGATCCTAAGTCAGCGCCAACTGTGAGATGCTTTGTTGTTTTAAGGAATGAAAGGAGTAAGAGGTTAAAATACAGTTTGAACCAAACTTAATCCTAAAAATCTAGTCAACCTAAATCAACAACTTCAAGTATTTGACATGTATTCGACCCAGGTCTGGAAGAGACTAATTAAATTGCTACATATTTTATTAACAACCTCACCATGTACAAAACGTTCATTTAAGCCATTTTCAAAGACACACGACAGTTCTTTCTCTTCTATATCTCCAGGAAATCTGCAGCGAAAGCTGAAGAGAAGGCAGAGAACCCCTACGGCGTGACCAACAAAACATTTGAGAGGGAAGAGGATGAACAGACAGGGTTCTGAGTCGCTGACTGTCTGTCAGGATTTGGCCAGGGTTGTTCCGGAGACCCGGGTTCGTAACCGGGTCCTGACACTGTCAGTGTGAAAGTTTGACAGACAACTTGACAGATCTGGAAAAACTCCCTACAACAACAACAACAACGACTCTTTCAAGAAGACCACATTAGAAGTTGGATCATTTGTTTAAATTATGTATAAATTCAAGACATTTGTAGAGTTTTAGAATATATTTTTATTCTAAAAAAAATAAAAAAAATACTTAAGTCACAGAAAAATATAAAAGCATTACTCATCTGACTAAACGATCAATAACTGAAAAATACAAACAAATGCTAATTATTTGTGTATGATACATAGCTACTTCTCTCTGCAATAGCAGAATAAACAGGCCACTGTTGCATCACACACACACTGTAATATCAGTACACACCCATTCTTTTCCTGGGCTCTGTTTCTCTACATTCAATGAATCTACAGTACATTTATGGTAGCCAGCAATCATCATTGTTTTTCAGGGACTCATGGGATCAATACAAAATGACATGGTATAAAATGGTGGTATAAAATGATGGTATAAAAATACACTATAGAAACTACATAGAGAAACATAACATGCAGAAACAACAAACCCTCTCCATCATTTATGGATGACAAAGAAGAATGACTGGTCCCCCGTCATCCCCTTGGGTTTCCCCAAAACTACTTTAGTCTCGTTAGAAGTGTGGATGAACCAGCCCTGGCAGTAGGCGGACTCAAACCGGCGTTGTTTGCTCATTTCAGCCTTCATGTAGAAGACAAACGCCTGGATCTCCTCATCGTCCTTCCTGATGCTTTTCAGTCTGTGTTGGTCACACGTCTGAAAGGATATGTACAGGTTGAAGATATTATTATTATTATTATTCAACAATTCCTTTTAGTCCTTGTGCAGATCTACCTAAATCTGCTTTTAAAGCCTGAATGGACCTGTGCAGTATAGGGAACACTATTCACTACTCAAATTCAACATGAACATGGAATAACCACAACACAACAGGGAATAACCACAACACAACAGGGAATAACACAACACAACAGGGAATAACCACAACAGGGAATAACCACAACACAACAGGGAATAACCACAACAGGGAATAACCACAACACAACATGGAATAACCACACCACAACAGGGAATAACCACAACAGGGAATAACCACAACAGGGAATAACCACAACACAACAGGGAATAACCACAACACAACAGGGAATAACCATAGTCCTTGGTCTCATTTCCTTAACTGACTGCTATGAAGTTATTTGAAAAAAAAAATGCAATTAGTGGTGAACTAAAAATACATATAGTAGCAGTTATATTGAACACATCTTAAAGTCTTTATCCTTAAGAGTCTATTGATGCACATCTGTGTGTCATGCTAGTGAAAGTAATAATAAATAATAAATCCCCATCTAAATCCGTCAACTTAAGCTAGAGATATTTGCATGGGCTGAGTCTCGATACCCCACATCCTCCTATGTTGCCCTTTCACATCTGGGGGCGGCAGGGGAGCCTAGTGGTTAGAGTGTAGAGGCGGCAGGGTAGCCTAGTGGTTAGAGTGTAGGCGGCAGGGTAGCCTGAGTGGTTTGATTGTTGGACTAGAACCGCAAGGTTGCAAGTTAGAATCCTGAGCTGACAAGGTACAAATCTGCTCTTCTGCCCCCTGAACAGGCAGTGCTACTGTTCCTAGGCCGTCACAGGCCAAGAATTTGTTCTTAACTGACTTGCCTAGTTAAATAAAGGTAAAATAAAATAAAAATCTGCGGTGGAAGGTGGCGAGCTCCAGCTGTGTTGTCAGACCATGAGCCATCCCGAAAATCAGTTCTCTCACGAAAACGCTCTGTAGCATCCGAACGGTTTGGCCTACTAACTCTGCTGGGAAGATGACTCTCACAAACACGATGGTGTTCTCCGTTTTGCTTCACGGCACTCACAAGAGTCTTTGAAAATCGTCTGAAGGGAACCCATACAAATAAATGGAAGAACGGAATTAGCTTTGTGCCAACACAAATAAGGGATTTAATATATGTGTCCAAAAAACACAAATATTTCCTAAGCTTTCTGACATCTCGTTGATATAGGACAGATCACTTCAAAACAACCATGTTATAAAATGATGGTATATATAAAAAAAATTAGAGAAACATAACATTCAGAAACAACAAACCCTCTTCATCATTTATGGATGACTGGTCCCCATCATCCCTGGGGTTTCCCAAAACTACTTTAGTCTCGTTAGAAGTGTAGGGCCCTGGCAGTGAGACTCAAACCGGCGTTGTTTGCTCATTTCAGCCTTCATGTAGAAGACAAACGGCTGGATCTCCTCATTATCCTTCCTGATGCAGTCTGTCACAAGACTGAAAGGACGTGTACAGGTTAAAACTATCAAAACCTTCCTTATGATGTTTTTTGACTGTCATTTTGACCATTTCTGAATGTTCGTCCATGTGTTTCTTTGGGCTGTAATAGTAAAGGCCATATTCAATATTTTATCAAATATACCTAAAGAGGTCCTAAAATTCTAAATCCAATAGCTAAATGATCCATGGTATGACCATATTAAAACAATTCCATATGTTAACTTAGTACCCTAACTCTAGTAGATAAGTAGCTAACCCTAGCCCTAGTAGCTAACCCTAGTAGCTAACCCTAGTAGCTAACCCTAAACCTAGTAGCGAACCCTAGTAGCTAACCCTAAACCTAGTAGCGAACCCTAGGAGCTAACCCTAAACCTAGTAGCTAACCCTAAACCTAGTAGCTAACCCTAAACCTAGTAGCTAACCCTAGTAGCTAACCCTAGTAGCTAACCCTAACCCTAGTAGCTAACCTTAGTAGCTAACCCTAGCCCTAGTGGCTAACCCTAGCCCTAGTGGCTAACCCTAGCCCTAGTGGCTAATCCTAGTAGCTAACCCTAGTAGCTAACCCCTAGTAGCTAACCCTAGTAGCTAACCCTAGCCCTAGCTAACCCTAGCTAACCCCTAGTAGCTAACCCTAACCCTAGTGGCTAACCTAATAGTAGCTAACCCTAGCCCCTAGTAGGCTAACCCCTAGTAGCTAACCCTAACCCTAGTAGCTAACCCTAACATCAAATAGCTAAATGATCCATGGTATGACCATCTTAAAACAATTCCATATGTTAGTTTAGTACTCTAACCCTAGTAGCTAACCCTAACATCAAATAGCTAAATGATCCATGGTATGACCATATTAAAACAATTCCATATGTTAGTTTAGTAGATCCTGGACTAAATGTTGTGTTAAATTAAACCCAGGAATGATCCTGGATAAAGTAAGGTCCATCTGGGTGAGAACTCAAGGTAATACATGTCAGATTATGAGTTTAACAACTATTACTGTGTATTTTGGGCACTAGACCGTGAAAATATCCCTTTATTATACTGTTTAGAAATTATTTTATGACCTGAACCTAATGCATCATAATTATGTGAATTTCAAATGCAAATATACCCGAAGCGCTCACCAACAATATAGTGCCATCTGTAGATCTCATTGAACTGAAATAGTGAAAATATAACTGAAGATCTCACCAAGCCTGTAAAATACATATATATTTTAAAAATCTGTTAAAAAACATGGGAGCCTCTTAATTGTAAAGAGCAGGCTGTTGAGACTGAAGACAAATGGTCTCTGGACTACCAAGTAGCTCAGAGTTGCAGGAGTTCTCTCAAGATGAGGAAATTGAGTACTTTCC
>NC_088218.1:3907212-4025805 GCF_036934945.1 Oncorhynchus masou masou | reverse complement strand
GTCAGTCTCCTCTCCTGCCCTAGAGTAACCCCAAACCCAACTGCCCCGGTCAAATTTACATCTGAAACATGACAAACCTTATAGACTGTCTGTCTGTCTCTGTCCTCTCCTGTCTCCTCTCCTGCCCTAGAGTAACCCCCAAACCCAACCGGCCCGGTCAAATTTACATCTGAAACATGACAAACCTTATAGACTGTCTGTCTGTCTCCTCTCCTGCCCTAGAGTGACCCCAAACCCAACCGGCCCCGGTCAAATTTACATCTGAAACATGACAAACCTTATAGACTGTCTGTCTGTCTGTCTCCTCTCCTGCCCTAGAGTAACCCCAAACCCAACCGGCCCCGGTCAAATTTACATCTGAAACATGACAAACCTTATAGACTGTCTGTCTGTCTGTCCCAACCGGCCCCTCTACATCTGAAACATGACAAACCCCTAGAGTAACCCCAAACTGCCCCGGTCAAATTTACATCTGAAACATGACAAACCTTATAGACTGTCTGTCTGTCTCCTTCCTGCCCTAGAGTAACCCTAACCCTAGAGAACCCCAAACCCAACCGGCCCCGGTCAAATTTACATCTGAAACATGACAAACCCACTTCCCCAGAAACCTGCTACTCATTTCCTGTCTCGTCTAACTCAGCAGACCAGACAGACAGAGAAAATAAGGAGGAGAAGGGGGGGGGGGGGGGTGAGAAAGGGGATGGATACTCGTGAAGATGTAATTGCCTGCAAACGTCACATGATGAAGCTGAATGTCTTGTGGTTGGTTGGCATTTCTGGCGAGGCATTTCTGGGCCCGAGGCTTTCAACATCTCAGTCATTGTATTGTATACAGTTTTCTGGCTTTGATATGGGCAAGACCCCAGCACATCATGTCAACAGCCGACATTAAGTATTCATTCTGTATAATACAGTGATAAAGGAACACTGATGATGACAATGATGGAGATGATAAACTCCCCCCCCTTTTCATCCACTGTGGTTTTGGACCTGTGATTACAAATGCGTTACATTGTAGGGTGAGAACTATATAAATCTATTTTTAGTCGGTTAAGTTTATACATATTCTTATGACTGTTTGTTATGACTTCCACGTGACATCAACCAGTGTTTCTCCTAAATGCTTTTAGCAGCGGCGCACTGCCGTTGCTAATTCGTGGACGCCACCGAAAAACGTATATATAAAAATAAGAAATCGTTTTACCATCCCGTGGTGCAACACTGGCTGATGTCATGTGGAAGTCAGAACAAACATCCATAAGAACTTGTATAAACTTAAATAACTAAAACCCAGATAAAATATGTGGAAAATATAATAGAGCAGTATATATATTTAATGATTACCTTTGAGAACTAACAATCCCCCAAAATAAAAATAAACAGTCGGGATGAATCCAAAATGTAAAAAATATCATGTCATGGGGCCCCACATTGATTTTGTTGTACTGTTTGAGTCATTCAGATAGCATAAGAACAAGGCATAAGCCACGGCTAAATGTGTAGAATTGAAGGAATTTAGCTTTAAAATCTTCTCTCAGCCCTATGGCACATTTTTTTGAATGGCATGAAATTAGCTTTAAAAAAAACAGTACAATGTTCTCTCTGCCCCGCGGCAAAATGTATAGAATTGCAGGAAATGTGCTTTAAAACAGCAGCAGTTTGTCTCTGCGGCCAAGAAGAGGGCCTCTAAAACCGCACAACTGGCCACACCCACTACCACCACCCGGGTTATGGTTAGTATGGTGCTCCTCACCTGTACCCCCAGGGTTATGGTTAGTATGGTGCTCCTCACCTGTACCCCCAGGGTTATGGTTAGTATGGTGCTCCTGGCCTGTACACCCAGGGTTATGGTTAGTATGGTGCTCCTCACCTGTACCCCCAGGGTTATGGTTAGTATGGTGCTCCTGACCTGTACACTCAGGGTTATGGTTAGAATGGTGCTCCTCACCTGTACACCCAGGGTTATGGTTAGTATGGTGCTCCTGACCTGTACCCCCAGGGTTATGGTTAGTATGGTGCTCCTGGCCTGTACACCCAGGGTTATGGTTAGTATGGTGCTCCTGGCCTGTACCCCCAGGGTTATGGTTAGTATGGTGCTCCTCACCTGTACACCCAGGGTTATGGTTAGTATGGTGCTCCTGGCCTGTACACCCAGGGTTATGGTTAGTATGGTGCTCCTCACCTGTACACTCAGGGTTAAGGTTAGTATGGTGCTCCTCACCTGTACACTCAGGGTTATGGTTAGTATGGTGCTCCTCACCTGTACACTCAGGGTTATGGTTAGTATGGTGCTCCTGACCTGTACCCCCAGGGTTATGGTTAGTATGGTGCTCCTCACCTGTGCACCCAGGGTTATGGTTAGTATGGTGCGTTAGTATGGTGCTCCTCACCTGTACCCCCAGGGTTATGGTTAGTATGGTGCTCCTCACCTGTACCCCCAGGGTTATGGTTAGTATGGTGCTCCTCACCTGTACACTCAGGGTTATGGTTAGTATGGTGCTCCTCACCTGTACACCCAGGGTTATGGTTAGTATGGTGCTCCTGACCTGTACACCCAGGGTTATGGTTAGTATGGTGCTCCTCACTGCAGGGTTATGGTTAGTATGGTGCTCCTGACCTGTACCCCCAGGGTTATGGTTAGTATGGTGCTCCTCACCTGTACCCCCAGGGTTATGGTTAGTATGGTGCTCCTCACCTGTACCCCCAGGGTTATGGTTAGTATGGTGCTCCTCACCTGTGCACCCAGGGTTATGGTTAGTATGGTGCGTTAGTATGGTGCTCCTCACCTGTATACGAAGGGTTATGGTTAGTATGGTGTTCCTCACCTGTACACCCAGGGTTATGGTTAGTATGGTGCTCCTGGCCTGTACCCCCAGGGTTATGGTTAGTATGGTGCTCCTGGCCTGTACCCCCAGGGTTATGGTTAGTATGGTGCTCCTGGCCTGTACACCAAGGGTTATGGTTAGTATGGTGCTCCTCACCTGTACACCCAGGGTTATGGTTAGTATGGTGCTCCTGACCTGTACCCCCAGGGTTATGGTTAGTATGGTGCTCCTGGCCTGTACACCCAGGGGGTTTATGGTTAGTATGGTGCTCCTGACCTGTACACCCAGGGGGTAGTATGGTTAGTATGGTGCTCCTGGCCTGTACACCCAGGGTTATGGTTAGTATGGCGCGTTAGTATGGTGCTCCTGACCTGTACCCCCAGGGTTATGGTTAGTATGGTGCTCCTGACCTGTACACCCAGGGTTATGGTTAGTATGGTGCTCCTCACCTGTACACCCAGGGTTATGGTTAGTATGGTGCTCCTCACCTGTACCCCCAGGGTTATGGTTAGTATGGTGCTCCTGGCCTGTACACCCAGGGTTATGGTTAGTATGGTGCTCCTGACCTGTACACCCAGGGTTATGGTTAGTATGGTGCTCCTGGCCTGTACACCCAGGGTTATGGTTAGTATGGTGCTCCTGGCCTGTACACCCAGGGTTATGGTTAGTATGGTGCTCCTCACCTGTACCCCCAGGGTTATGGTTAGTATGGTGCCTGTACACCCTCCTCACCTGTGCTCCTCACCAGGGTTATGGTTAGTATGGTGTTCCTGACCTGTACACCCAGGGTTATGGTTAGTATGGTGCTCCTGGCCTGTACACCCAGGGTTATGGTTAGTATGGTGCTCCTCACCTGTACCCCCAGGGTTATGGTTAGTATGGTGCTCCTCACCTGTACACCCAGGGTTATGGTTAGTATGGTGCTCCTGGCCTGTACACCCAGGGTTATGGTTAGTATGGTGCTCCTCACCTGTACACCCAGGGTTATGGTTAGTATGGTGCTCCTGGCCTGTACACCCAGGGTTATGGTTAGTATGGTGCTCCTGGCCTGTACACCCAGGGTTATGGTTAGTATGGTGCTCCTGGCCTGTACACCCAGGGTTATGGTTAGTATGGTGCTCCTGGCCTGTACACCCAGGGTTATGGTTAGTATGGTGCTCCTGACCTGTACACCCAGGGTTATGGTTAGTATGGTGCTCCTCACCTGTACCCCCAGGGTTATGGTTAGTATGGTGCTCCTCACCTGTACACCCAGGGTTATGGTTAGTATGGTGCTCCTCACCTGTACCCCTAGGGTTATGGTTAGTATGGTGCTCCTGGCCTGTACACCCAGGGTTATGGTTAGTATGGTGCTCCTCACCTGTACACCCAGGGCTATGGTTAGTATGGTGCTCCTGGCCTGTACACCCAGGGTTATGGTTAGTATGGTGCTCCTGGCCTGTACACCCAGGGTTATGGTTAGTATGGTGCTCCTGACCTGTACACCCAGGGTTATGGTTAGTATGGTGCTCCTCACCTGTACCCCCAGGGCCTGTCCAGAGATGACGGCCACAGTGACCCCCTCCCTGCTGGGCTTGGGGACCTGGCTGTCCTTCAGCTCCTGGTACTGGGGCTCCACCATCTTGTCCTCCCTCCTCAGGTTGACCCACAGCTGCAGGCCCTGGACGGGCTCCTCAGACACGGGCATCTCTGCATGGACCACCCCTCGGCCTGCCGTCATCCACTTATGAAGACACACAGAGACGGACACAGAAACACACACACACAGATACAGAGAGGCATAGACACACACACACAGATACAGAGGCATAGACACACACACAGATACAGAGAGGCATAGACACACACACACAGATACAGAGAGGCATAGACACACACACACAGATACAGAGAGGCATAGACACACACACACAGAAACACACACACACAGATACAGAGAGGCATAAACACACACACAGATACAGAGAGGCATAGACACACACACACACAAGACACAATTACTAACCATATAAAGGAGTATTGTACAGTATAATATACATGAAATCAATGTTGTCTGATATGACTTCCATAATAAATCACCCATGTGGACTTAATACTGGAACTAACTGGTTTCCAGGAGGAATTTAACTTCACATTTACACCTTTCCTTCCCCACTGCTGTGATATGTACCTAGTGGATGTCTATCTTCCCCACTGCTGTGATATGTACCTAGTGGATGTCTATCTTCCCCACTGCTGTGACATGTACCTAGTGGATGTCTATCTTCCCCACTGTACCTAGTGGATGTCTATCTTCCCCACTGTACCTAGTGGATGTCTATCTTCCCCACTGTACCTAGTGGATGTCTATCTTCCCCACTGTACCTAGTGGATGTCTATCTTCCCCAGTGCTGTGATATGTACCTAGTGGATGTCCATTGTTCGTCTCAAAGCTCCGCTAACATTAAAATAAAATGGCTGCTACTACTTTTGGTCCAGGGGCCAAGCTGTGCACTAAATAGGGTCTAGAGCCCTCAAACTCAACGTTGGACCTCGAAGCCATTTCCACTGCGTGTTCTCATTGTCCCCTCTAATCAGGGCCTGATTTAGTCCTGGGACACCAGGTGTGTGCAATTCATTATCAGGTAGAACAGAAAACCAGCAGGCTCCGGACCTCGTAGGGTAAGAGTGGAGTACCCTTGGTCTAGAGAATAAGGGCTCAGGGAATAGGGGTTTGAGCCAAAAGTAGTGCACTATATAGGGAATAGGGGTTTTAGCCAAAAGTAGTGCACTATATAGGGAATAGGGGTTTTAGCCAAAGGTAGTGCACTATATAGGGAATAGGGTTTTTAGCCAAAAGTAGTGCACTATATAGGTAATAGGGGTTTGAGCCAAAAGTAGTGCACTATATAGGGAATAGGGGTTTGAGCCAAAAGTAGTGCACTATATAGGGAATAGGGGTTTTAGCCAAAAGTAGTGCACTATATAGGGAATAGGGGTTTTAGCCAAAAGTAGTGCACTATATAGGGAATAGGGGTTTTAGCCAAAAGTAGTGCACTATATAGGGAATAGGGGTTTAAGCCAAAAGTAGTGCACTATATAGGGAATAGTTTAAGGTAGTGCAATAGGGAATATGGAGCCATTTCTAATGCACGTTTTCAGTGCCCAGAGGGTGATGCAGCGTTGCTGTGGGAAGCTAATTGAGCAATAACACTTAAAACTTTCGTCAGCAGCTTTCCCCTCCTGTTCCACTGTGAGGAAACCCGTCTGCCCTGGGTTAGTAGCTCCAGCCCCCACCAATGGTGTTTGTCTCTCCGCTCTCTCTCCCCGTTGCACGCACACAACAAGTCCCGTGTAGTAGTATTTTATTAGGATCCCAGTTAGCTGTTGCACACACACACACACAACACAACAAGTCTCTTGTAGTAGTATCTTGGTATTTTATTAGGATCCCTGTTAGCTGTTGAGAAAGAAGCAGCTCCTCTTAGTGGGTCCACACAGAACATGACATAATTTAGTGTCATCAACTTGTTCAACAGCCACACCATTCATTACCACATTCAGCTGAGGTCCACAACGTAGGGAATGATTTGTACCAAATACAATGCTCTTAGTTTTAGAGATGTTCAGGACCAGTTTATTACTGGCCACACATTCCAAAACAGACTGCAACTCTTTAATAAGGGTTTCAGTGACTTCATTGGCTGTGGTTTCTGATGTGTTTATGGTTGAATCATTAGCGTACATAGACACACATGCTTTGTTTAATGCCAGTGGCATTAGTGTATTTAGTGCCTATTAAACCACTTCCTGGTTGATGCTGACTGACTGACCAGGGACAACAGCTTTACGACTGCTGCATGGGGAAAACACAGGAAATGCCCCGAAGGCACGAAGCTTCATTGGTTCTGGTATGGTGAAGAGTAGGAACCTACATACCGTACAGTGAGGTGTTTCTCTACCTGTAAATCCCCTGGTTTCAGTAGTCCAGAGTGGCCACAGAAATCCTCATGGGCTGAAACGCCTTTCAAAACGTAGGTCACCTAAACAAAGACAAAATAGATCCAAATATATTCACAAAGCCATAGATGAGCCATTGCTGATTTTACATAACAGCTTGGGAGGCAAAACAAAACATTAACTGTGCTCTGCAGTTATCCCTCCGCCGAATACCAACCGTGTCTAGAGAAGTGGAAAACAACTTTCTCTAAGTCTTTGCCAATTGAGGTTGAGATTAGAAAAGAGATGAATGAATCTCGGTTGTAAACATGAATGGATTGGGAAGGAAATCACATCATAAAGCTCGTAAGACTGGAAAACATAGTATGGTAAATCATTGATTTCCTATTTTCCTCATGCAAGTCTAACAGACGAAATATGTACAGTGTGTGTGTGTGTGTGTGTGTGTGTGTGTGTGTGTGTGTGTGTGTGTGTGTGTGTGTGTGTGTGTGTGTGTGTGTGTGTGTGTGTGCAATGCAGTGTCCGTTGACCAGGACAGACAAGGGCCCGTGTTCACTCCGTGTCCATTCCGCTGCCACATGGACTGAGGTCAAAACGGACAGGAAGTAGACAGCTGTAGAGGTTAGAGGTAAACATCTGTCTCTCAGAGAGGCTTCCAAGCCTCCAGCCAGGAGGGCGAGAGCCTCTCTCTGATCTGGCAGCGCACGCGGCTTTGAGCTCTGAGATGTAACAGTGAGCCAACACACCTGCTGCATGGAATGCTGGGCCGTGGGCTCTTCAGCCCCGCCCCCGTCAGGTCTGGTCCAGTCCGCGGCCAGATGGACACTAAGCTACACATCTACAGTATCAGCTGGGCCTATGGTCTGATCTGGTCTGGGCCATGGTAGACACTATGTTAGGTTACACATGTATCTACAGTATCAGCTGGGCCTATGGCCTCATCTGGTCTGGGCCATGATAGAAGCTATGTTAGGTTACACATGTATCTACAGTATCAGCTGGGCCTATGGTCTGATCTGGTCTGGGCCATGATAGAAGCTATGTTAGGTTACACATGTATCTACAGTATCAGCTGGGCCTATGGTCTGATCTGGTCTGGGCCATGGTGGACGCTATGTTAGGTTACACATGTATCTACAGTATCAGCTGGGCCTATGGCCTCATCTGGTCTGGGCCATGATAGAAGCTATGTTAGGTTACACATGTATCTACAGTATCAGCTGGGCCTATGGCCTCATCTGGTCTGGGCCAGGATAGACACTATGTTAGGTTACACATGTATCTACAGTATCAAACACAGGCCGAGACCTTTCTATTAAAAACACTTGTTTTGACTCTATAAATTCCCACTGTGGACCATCGCCTTTATGGTTGAGGAAACACCACTTCCAAAGCAGAAGTTTAATTTCCTTCCTCCCCTCTGTCTAAATATGTGATATTGGTGGGTTTTCATTCAAACCCCAGTATCCAAAAGCAAGCTAATGCTATGTTTAACAAACCTAGTGAGAAGCTTTCTCTGGACAAGGCTTACACTACAGTTGGCCTGTTAGTGCCATCTGCTGGTCGTTAGCAGGAAGTGCATCAATGATGAATGTGCCTCTCCCTCCCTCATCTTTAATGGGGTATGTGCCACACCCTCCCTCATCATTAATGGTGTATGTGTGCCACACCCTCCCTCATCATTAATGGTGTATGTGTGCCACACCCTCCCTCATCATTAATGGTGTACGTGCCTCATCCTCCCTCATCATTAATGGTATGTGTGCCACACCCTCCCTCATCATTAATGGTGTATGTGCCTCATCCTCCCTCATCATTAATGGTATGTGTGCCACACCCTCCCTCATCATTAATGGTGTATGTGCATCATCCTCCCTCATCATTAATGGTGTACGTGCATCATCCTCCCTCATCAACAGGTTATCTTCAAGTCTCTGCTAGGTAAAGCCCCGCCCTATCTCAGCTCACTGGTCACCATAGCAGCACCCACCCATAGCACACGCTCCAGCAGGTATATCTCACTGGTCACCCCCAAAGCCAATTCCTCCTTTGGTCGCCTTTCCTTCCAGTTCTCTGCTGCCACTGACTGGAACGAACTGCAAAAATCACTGAAGCTGGAGATTCCCATCTCCCTCACTAGCTTTAAGAACCATCTGTCAGAGCATCTCACAGATCACTGCACCTGTACATAGCCCATCTGTATACAGCCCATCTATCTACCTCATCCCCATACTGTATCTATTTATTTAGCTCCTTTTGCACCACAGTATCTCTACTTGCACATCCATCTTTTGCACATCTACCATTCCAGTGTTTAATTGCCATATTGTAATTACTTCACCACCATGGCCTATTTATTTCCTTAACTCCCTTATTTGACCTAATTTGCACTCACTGTATATAGACTTTTTTTCTACTGTATTATTGACTGTATGTTTTAATCATTCCATGTGTAACTCTGTGTTGTTTTATGTGTCGAACTGCCATGCTTTATCTTGGCCAGGTTGTAGTTGCAAATGAGAACTTGTTCTCAACTAGCTTACCTGGTTAAATAAAGGTTAAATGCATTTTTTTTTTAATCATTAATGGTGTATGTTTCTCATCCTCCCTCTTCATTAATGGTGTATGTGCCTCACCCTCCCTCATCATTAATGGTGTACGTGCCTCACCCTACCTTATCATTAATGGTGTACGTGCCTCACCCTCCCTCATCATTAATGGTGTACGTGCCTCACCCTACCTTATCATTAATGGTGTACGTGCCTCACCCTCCCTCATCATTAATGGTGTACATGCCTCACCCTACCTTATCATTAATGGTGTATGTGCCTCACCCTCCCTCATCATTAATGGTGTATGTGCCTCACCCTACCTTATCATTAATGGTGTATGTGCCTCATCCTCCCTCATCATTAATGGTGTACGTGCCTCATCCTCCCTCATCATTAATGGTGTATGTGCCTCATCCTCCCTCATCATTAATGGTGTATGTGCCTCATCCTACCTCATCATTAATGGTGTATGTGCCTCATCCTCCCTTATCATTAATGGTGTATGTGCCTCACCCTCCCTTATCATTAATGGTGTATGTGCCTCACCCTCCCTTATCATTAATGGTGTATCCTCCCTCATCATTAATGGTGTATGTGCCTCATCCTCCCTCATCATTAATGGTGTATGTGCCTCATCCTCCCTCATCATTAATGGTGTATGTGCCTCATCCTCCTCATCATTAATGGTGTATGTGCCTCATCCTCCCTCATCATTAATGGTGTATGTGCCTCATCCTCCCTCATCATTAATGGTGTATGTGCCTCATCCTCCCTCATCATTAATGGTGTATGTGCCTCATCCTCCCTCATCATTAATGGTGTATGTGCCTCATCCTCCCTCATCTCCCTCATCATTAATGGTGTATGTGCCTCATCCTCCCTCATCATTAATGGTGTATGTGCCTCATCCTCCCTCATCATTAATGGTGTATGTGCCTCATCCTCCCTCATCATTAATGGTGTATGTGCCTCATCCTCCCTCATCATTAATGGTGTATGTGCCTCATCCTCCCTCAACGGCCTCATATGAACCTGTTATTCCACAAGGGGTTCAGTCAGAACACAACACTGTATCACTCCAGAAAGAGAGAGACAGTATAGATGCTGCATCGCGCTAGCTAGACAGACACAGAGAGAGAGACAGTATAGATGCTGCATCGCGAGAGAGAGAGAGACAGACAGACAGACAGACAGAGACAATATAGATGCTGCATCGCGCTAGCGAGAGAGAGACAGAGACAGACAGACAGAGAAAGACAGACAGAGAGACAGACAGACAGAGAGAGACAGACAGAGAGAGAGAGATAACCTACTCACGGTCTCAAAGCCTCTGTGGGGGTGATCAGGGAAGCCAGATGGCTTTTTGACTTTGAACTCATCCAACATCAAGAAAGGATCCAGGTTAATCAACTGAAATACATGGATGGACAAGATATCAGCCTACTAGCCTACTATGTCATAATATGTGGTTTAGTTTGGTATTTTAAAAGGATATTATTAAACATGATAAACTAGGCAGATGTAAGACAGACAGCATGACAGTAACTCACCTCCTTTCTTCCTATGCTTCTGCGGACATGGGCTCCCACACCTTCTACCTGCTCCACACTCAACACCGTCTTCACAACTCTTCGTATCCTCATTGTAGAGGATAGGGTTATTTACTAGTAGTACCTTATTTATTATGGTACACCTTGAACAAAAATACTGAAGAGAAAAGGAAAAATAACTGCATTGAATATATATCCTAAGCCTTCAAATACCCACCGTCATTGTTCAACGTCAATACAAAACATCACGTCAATAACAAACACCATAACGAGTGTTTTGTTATTAGATGTTACAATATTTCTTATTTTGCTAAGACTTTTATTGGGATAATATGGAGTAAAAATACAACATGACAGATCAATAACAGCATCGGTCTCTAGCTAGGATAAATTAAATTTAGCGGACTTCTCCGTGGAGTAGAGTTTACTTTGATACACGAAACTCAATGTTACTAACCTTGCAGAAGTTGGATGTGGACTCAACAAGACTAATTTACTCCGAATATCAACTACAATCAGACAAGCACGTAATGTAGGCTGTCAAATCCTCCCAGTGTGATGGCAACAACAGAATTATAAACCCATCATCTTCCAAGCAGTCATGTTGTTGTCGCGGTTGCCAACACTGTATCTGTTGCGCATGTACGGACATGAAGGGCGTGATTGACCGCAAGGGATTAGTTTGAATAAAAAAAAGAGGGAGAGTTAGTTCATTCTCAGATAAAAAGTGGTGAGGTGCAGTTTATTAGGAAGGGGGGGGAGTTTATTCTGAGCTAGGAAGGGGTGAGGTGTAGTTTATTCTCAACTAGGAAGGCAGCTGAATCCATGATCTATCGCTGCGTAAATCTCCCTTTGACATCAAAACATTACTTGCGCTAAGGTCTTTAATCATAACCACATCAGCCCGTGCATCTGCTGAATGTATTCTTCGGTGTGTGCTGTCTCCACGGTGGTTTGTGACCCTGTCCCTCCGTAACCACTCCGGCGGTGCTGGAATATTATGTCCTTCGCGATGCGCGCGCTTGCAGCCTGTCCTCCTGCCAGATTCAGCGCGTGCGGACCAACCTGTTTTGTGACAACAAAGGGAATACAGCTGAGTCACACTGACTGTACAGTATTACATAACCAACTGAGTCTCTATCGACGAGTACCCTACAAAAGAGATTCTCACATAGGTCTACTTTCCAAGCCATATGTTGCCTATATTTCAGAGCCTATATTGCGGCCTTGAAAGACTAAAGAAAATACAAGCGTATAAATATATCAAAAGGCTATCCCTGCTCTGCTGCGTTTTTGCCAACACTCCATTGGGTTATCATTCCACCCCTCCAAAACCCCGAAAAGCTACTTCTTTTTTTAATCCATTACCATTTTTTCATTACTTGTGTCTGTCAATGCTTTGACAAATTCCCAGCAATATATGAATGAATGAAATATTCTCCCTCTGACATTCCATTCTATTATTTCTACAAAATATTTTCATTGTGCGATTAGCAAAAAATACCAATATACCTGAAGTGCTGTGTACTGTCCCATCAGGTACAGAGGACATCCTGGAGCCCACTGCAAGCTCTCAGATATACAAGGCCAGCCATCCAGGACCTGAAGTTGAGATATGTTGTAATTAGACTTGGATCAAATGCAGGTGACTGTAGTATAGTGGTATAACATAGTATAGTAGTATAATAGTAGTACAATAGCCATCTATAGTATAGTAGTAGCCCATAGTAGTATAGTAGCAGCCTATAGTAGTATAGTAGTAGCCCATAGTAGTAAAGTAGTAGCCCTGTCACGTAGAGTAGGCCAGAAGGCTAAACTGGATAACCTAACCTCTATCAAAATAAAAAGATGGCGGAACCGCAAAAGTTCTTCTGTGCAAAGGTGTTTATTTACAAGTGATTCCGGAACAAAAAAACAACAGTACTGCCATCAACGTCTACCTTATGGGACAGCTTAAAAACAATGCTGCCCCATAGCTCAATCCAAACTGCCCCTTCATGACTGAAAGAGGCTCCTTTTGTAGGGCTAGCCCCTCCCCTCAGAACAATTAACCCTAATTAATTAATCAATTAACAATACAAACCTACATTTTCCATGAACTAAACATACTAAAGGATATACATTGCAACACGGTTTTAAACAATATCACAACATAACATTTACAACATTACATCACTACTGACAATATCTTTCAATATGCCCATATGCATTAATGAGCCATTTGGGACAGGCACTATAAAGCCAACCCAATTCCCTTAGCTAGGTCCTTTTCCAGCATACCCGGAAGCCACAGAGATGGAGAGAGGAACAGAACAAACAAACAATGCACTCATCCACAACATTGATAAGTATAATAATTATTGTATCTCTCAAATATGAACATTGATAAGTGAAATGCATGCACCAAGACAGAAGTTAATTTGTGTGTCGACCCACATTGTTAACTTATCTTATAATAGTGATGAATATGTGTGTGCGTTAAAGACCCAAATGCTAGTAGTGACGGACTTCTACGTCACAAGCCCATAGTAGTATAGTAGCAGCCTATAGTATAGTAGCCTATAGTAATATAGTAGTATAGTATTAGCCCACAGCAGTATAGTAGCAGCCTATATTATTATAGTATAGTAGGAGCCTATAGTATTATAGTAGAAGCCTATAGTATAGTAGTAGCATATAGTATTATACTATAGTAGTAGCCTATAGTATAGTACCACAGTATAGGTGCAACATATAGTATAGTAGTATAGTATAGTAGTAGCCTATGGTAGTATAGTATAGTTGTATAGTAGTAGTCTATAGTAGTATAGTATAGTTGTATAGTAGTAGTCTATAGTAGTATAGTTGTATAGTAGTATGGTAGTATAGTATAGCAATAGCCTACAGTGGTATGGTATAGTAGAGAAGTATAGTAGTAGCCTATAGTATAGTAGCGTAGTATAGCAGTAGCCTATAGTAGTATATTATAGCCCTATAGAAGTAGCCTATAGTATAGTAATAGCGTATAGTAGTATAGTATGGCATAGTGTGGCATAGTATAGTAGTAGCTTATAGTATTATGATATAGTATAGTAGTAGGCTATAGTAGTAAAGTATAGTAGCCTAGTAGTAGCCTAAAGTATAGTATAATAGTAGCTTATAGTAGTACAGTAGCATAGTAGTAGCCTATAGTAGTATAGTATAGTAGTAGCTGATAGTATAGTTGTATTGAGGTGTAGTACTGTAGTAGCATATATTATAGTAGCAGCCCATAGTGGTATACTATAGTAGTAGCCTATATTATAGTAGTAGCTTATAATAGTATAGTATAGTAGTAGCCTATATTATAGTAGTAGCTTGTAATAGTATAGTAGTAGCCTATATTATATTAGTAGAGTAGTAGCCTATAGTATAGAAGTATAGTATAGTAGTAGCTTATAGTATAGAGGTAGCCTATAGCATAGTAGTAGCCTATAGAATAGTGGTTTATTATAGTAGTATAGTATAGTAATAGCATATATCATGGTAGTATAGTATAGTAGTAGCCTATAGTAGTATAGTATAGTAGTAGCCCATAATATAATAGTATAGTAGTGTAGTAGCATATAGCATGGTAGTATAAAATAGTAGTAGCCTATAGTATTATAGTAGTAGCCTATAATATAATAGTATAGTAGTATAGTATGGTATAGTATAGTAATAGCCTATAGTAGTGGGGTGTAGTAGCGTAGTGTAGTAGTCACCTATAGTATAGTAGTGTAGTCTAGGAGTAGCCTATAGTATCATAGCATAGTATAGCAGTAGCCTATAGTAGTATAGTATCGTCGTACAGTAGTAGCCTATAGTATGGTATTGTAGTTGCCTATAGTGGTATAGTATAGTATAGTAGTAGCCTATAGTATGGTATTGTAGTTGCCTATAGTGGTATGGTATAGTATAGTAGTAGCCTATAGTATGGTATTGTAGTTGCCTATAGTGGTATAGTATGGTATAGTAGTAGCCTATAGTATAGTGGTAAAGTATAGTAGTAGCCTAAAGTGTAGTGGTAGCCTATATTAGTATAGTAGTATAGTGTAGTAGTAGCCCATACCATAGTAGTATAGTATAGTATGGTAGTACCCCATAGTAGAGTAGTATAGTATAGTGTAATCCTATAGTATAGTAGTATAGTGTAGTAGTAGCCCATACCATAGTAGTATAGTATGGTAGTACCCCATAGTAGAGCAGTATAGTAGAATCCTATAGTATAGTAGTGTAGTAGTAGCCCATACCATAGTAGTATAGTATAGTATGGTAGTACCCCATAGTAGAGTAGTATAGTATAGTAGAATCCTATAGTATAGTAGTATAGTGTAGTAGTAGCCCATACCATAGTAGTATAGTATAGTATGGTAGTACCCCATAGTAGAGCAGTATAGTATAGTAGAATCCTATAGTAGTATAGTATAGTAGTAGCCCATACCATAGTAGTATAGTATAGTATGGTAGTACCCCATAGTATAGTAGTATAGTATAGTAGAATCCTATAGTATAGTAGTATAGTGTAGTACTAGCCCATACCATAGTAGTATAGTATGGTATGGTAGTACCCCATAGTATAGTAGTATAGTATAGTAGAATCCTATAGTATAGTAGTATAGTGTAGTAGTGCCCCATAGTATAGTAGTATAGTATGGTAGTACCCCATAGTATAGTAGTATAGTATAGTAGAATCCTATAGTATAGTAGTATTGTGTAGTGGTAGCCCATACCATAGTAGTATAGTATTGTATGGTAGTACCCCATAGTATAGTAGTATAGCACAGTAGTACCCCGTAGTATAGTAGTATAGTATAGTATGGTAGTGCCCTGTAGTATAGTAGTATAGTATAGTATGGTAGTACACCATAGTATAGTAGTATAGTATAGTATGGTAGTCCCCCATAGTATAGTAGTATAGTATAGTATGGTAGTACCTCGTAGTATAGTAGTATAGTATGGTATGGCAGCTCCCCATAGTATAGTAGTATAGTATAGTATGGCAGTACCCCATAGTATAGTAGTATAGTATGGTAGTACCCCATAGGATAGCAGTATAGTATAGTATGGTAGTACCCCATAGTATAGTAGTATAGTATAGTATGGTAGTACCCCATAGTATTATAGTATAGTATGGTAGTACCCCATAGTATTGTAGTATAGTATGGTAGTGCCTCATAGTATGGTAGTATAGTATGGTAGTACCTCACAGTATGGTAGTATAGTATAGTATGGTGGTATCCCATAGTATAGTAGTATAGTATGGTAGTACCTCATAGTATAGTAGTATAGTATAGTATGTCAGTACCTCATAGTATGGTAGTATAGTATAGTATGGTGGTACCCCATAGTAGAGTAGTATAGTTGAATCCTATAGTATAGTAGTATAGTGTAGTAGTAGCCCATACCATAGTAGTATAGTATTGTATGGTAGTACCCCATAGTATAGTAGTATAGCACAGTAGCACCCCATAGTATAGTAGCAAAGTATAGTATGGTAGTGCCCCGTAGTATAGTAGTATAGTATGGTAGTACCCCATAGTATAGTAGTACAGTATAGTATGGCAGCAACCCATAGCATAGTAGTATAGTATAGTATGTAGTACCCCATAGTATAGTAGCATAGTGTAGTAGTACCTCATAGTATAGTAGTATAGTATGGTAGTACCCCATAGTATAGTCGAATAGTGTAGTATGGTAGCACCCCATAGTATAGTAGTATAGTATAGTATGTAGTACCCCAGAGTATAGTAGTATAGTATAGTAGTACCTCATAGTATAGTAGTATAGTATGGTAGTACCCCATAGTATAGTGGTATAGTATGGTATGGTAGTACCCCATGGTATGGTAGTATAGTATAGTATGCTAGTACCCCATAGTATAGTAGTATAGTATGGTGGTACCTCATAGTATAGCAGTATAGTATAGTATGGTGGTACCTCATAGTATAGTAGTATAGTATAGTATGGTGGTACCCCATAGTATAGTGGTATAGTATAGTATAGTATGGTAGTACCCCATAGTATAGCTGTATAGTATAGTATGGTGGTACCTCATAGTATAGTAGTATAGTATAGTATGGTGGTACCCCATAGTATAGTAGTATAGTATGGTGGTACCCCATAGTATAGTAGTATAGTATAGTGGTACCTCACAGTATAGTTGTATAGTATAGTATGGTGGTACCTCATAGTATAGTAGTATGGTATGGTAGTACCCCATAGTATAGTGGTATAGTATGGTATGGTAGTACCCCATAGTATAGTAGCATAGTATAGTATGGTAGTACCTCATAGTACAGTAGTATAGTATAGTATGGTGGTACCTCATAGTAGTATAGTATAGTATGTAGTACCCATAGTATAGTAGTATAGTATAGTATGGTAGTACCCCATAGTATAGTGGTATAGTATAGTATGGTGGTACCTCATAGTATAGTATAGTATGGTGGTACCTCATAGTATAGTAGTATAGTATAGTATGGTGGTATAGCAGTGGTGGAAAAAAGTAGCCAACTATCATACTTGAGTAAAAGTAAAGATACCTTAATAGAAAATGACTCAAGGAAAAGTAAAAGTCACCCAGTAAAATCAACTTGAGTAATGGTATAAAAATATTTGTTTTAAAATATACTTAAGTATCAAAAGTAAAAGTGTAAATTATTCTAAATTCCTTATATTAAGCAAACCAGATGGCACCATTTTCTTGTCCAACATTCAGTCATAATTTACAAACAAATCATATGTGTTTAGTGAGTCTGCCAGATCAGAGGCAGTAGGGATGAACAGGGATGTTCTCTGTTTAGTGAGTCTACCAGATCAGAGGCAGTAGGGATGACCAGGGATGTTCTCTGTTTAGTGAGTCTACCAGATAAGAGGCAGTAGAGATGACCAGGGATGTCCTCTGTTTAGTGAGTCTACCAGATCAGAGGCAGTAGGGATGACCAGGGATGTTCTCTTGATAAGTGTGTGAATTGGACTATTTTCCTGTCCTACTAAGCATTCAAAATGTAACAAGTACTTTTGGGTGTCAAGGAAAATGTATGGAGTAAAAAGTACAATATTTTCTTTAGGAATGTAGTGAAGTAAAAGTAAGAGTAGTAAAAAAATATAAATAGTAAAGTAAAGTACACATACACCAACAAAAATACTTAAGTAGTACTTTAAAGTAGTTTTACACCACTGTCGTATAGTATAGAAGTATAGTCATTTTGTGGACACAGATTTGATTAAAGATACATGAAAGGTTCTTGCAGAGGTTGAGATATGATATGATAGCAGCACACCTGAATAGGGAATTCCTTGATGACAGAAGAGAGCATAGGGTCTTGGTTGACATCCAGTTTGCATCCTGTAGCCAGCCATATCCTGTCCCCAGTCCAAGTCTCACAGCCATTCTGTCCACACAGTGACAGTCTCCACACCTGGCTTTCATAGCACCACTTAGCTTCAGTCACCTGTAGAGCACAACAGGTCATGAATACCTGGGCTCTGCTTTCTCTATTTCACTAGATTGTATTGTTTTATGTTTCAAAATGTTAGTTACCAATGTTAGTTCTCTACTGTGACCCCCAGACACACACAACCTCTGTGGAGAGAGGATGGACAGAGGTTGTGTGCCTGGGGGTCACAGTAGTATTAATATTATTGATATCTATTTACTAGCAGTATTATTCTGACTAGTAGCATTACAATATTATTGTTATTTCTGTACCTGGCAGTATGCTCGGACAGACAGCTGTCCAGTCTGGATGTAGGGCTGCAGGGCTGCATAGGCCTCAGGTGTAACTGCCCCTCCCTTCCTGGCCTGTCTGATCATGGCCAGTCTCTTATGGACGCTGCTCTCGTTGTAGAACTGGCGCAGGGGTAGGCCAGGCCGTCCATCTTGATGCCATGCTCCACATGGGAGTACCGCCCCACCAGGCTTTCCACGTCACCCACGTCAAACTGCTTCAGCTGGGGGAGAGGACCGAGGCAGAGGGGTTGGAGATGATGGTGGTCTGACTATAACATTCTCCTAACATCAAACTGCTCCAGCTGGGGGAGAGGACCGAGGCAGAGGGGTTGGAGATCATGGTGGTCTGACTATAACATTCTCTTAACATCAAACTGCTCCAGCTGGGGAGAGGACCGAGGCAGAGGGTTGGAGATCATGGTGGTCTGGCTATAACATTCTCTTAACATCAAACTGCTCCAGCTGGGGAGAGGACCGAGGCAGAGGGGTTGGAGATCATGGTGGTCTGACTATAACATTCTCCTAACATCAAACTGCTCCAGCTGGGGGAGAGGACCGAGGCAGAGGGGTTGGAGATCATGGTGGTCTGACTATAACATTCTCCTAACGTCAAACTGCTCCAGCTGGGGAGAGGACCGAGGCAGAGGGGTTGGAGATCATGGTGGTCTGACTATAACATTCTCCTAACGTCAAACTGCTCCAGCTGGGGGAGAGGACCGAGGCAGAGGGGTTGGAGATCATGGTGGTCTGACTATAACATTCTCCTAACATCAAACTGCTCCAGCTGGGGGAGAGGACCGAGGCAGAGGGGTTGGAGATCATGGTGGTCTGGCTATAACATTCTCTTAACGTCAAACTGCTCCAGCTGGGGGAGAGGACCGAGGCAGAGGGGTTGGAGATCATGGTGGTCTGACTATAACATTCTCCTAAGTATATATTTAAACAACATGTCTACAAATGAACAAAATCTAAAAACGGTACTTCTGAGATATTCATATTATTAGTTTTAATGTTGAATAAATTAATGTGTAAAATTGTAGTTCACAATATAGACATACTATATTAAATACGCATATAAATACTCCATATTTTAGAGCACTCTAATGAAGAGAGTAATGACACCAAGAATTTGTCTATCAGTCAGTATCTCCCTAGGAGAGGTGGGGGTGGAGTCAGGAGCAGGAGAGCAAGATGTTGTCTATCAGTATCTCCCTAGGAGAGGTGGGGGTGGAGTCAGGAGCAGGAGACCAAGATGTTGTCTATCAGTATCTCCCTAGGAGAGGTGGGGGTGGAGTCAGGAGCAGGAGACCAAGATGTTGTCTGTCAGTATCTCCCTAGGAGAGGTGGGGGTGGAGTCAGGAGCGGGAGACCAAGATGTTGTCTATCTGTCAGTATCTCCCTAGGAGAGGTGGGGGTGGAGTCAGGAGCAGGAGACCAAGATGTTGTCTATCAGTATCTCCCTAGGAGAGGTGGGGGTGGAGTCAGGAGCAGGAGACCAAGATGTTGTCTATCAGTATCTCCCTAGGAGAGGTGGGGGTGGAGTCAGGAGCGGGAGACCAAGATGTTGTCTATCTGTCAGTATCTCCCTAGGAGAGGTGGGGGTGGAGTCAGGAGCAGGAGACCAAGATGTTGTCTATCAGTATCTCCCTAGGAGAGGTGGGGGTGGAGTCAGGAGCAGGAGACCAAGATGTTGTCTGTCAGTATCTCTCTAGGAGAGGTGGGGGTGGAGTCAGGAGCAGGAGACCAAGATGTTGTCTATCAGTCAGTATCTCCCTAGGAGAGGTGGGGGTGGAGTCAGGAGCAGGAGAGCAAGATGTTGTCTATCAGTCAGTATCTCCCTAGGAGAGGTGGGGGTGGAGTCAGGAGCGGGAGACCAAGATGTTGTCTATCAGTCAGTATCTCCCTAGGAGAGGTGGGGGTGGAGTCAGGAGCGGGAGACCAAGATGTTGTCTATCAGTCAGTATCTCCCTAGGAGAGGTGGGGGTGGAGTCAGGAGCGGGAGACCAAGATGTTGTCTATCAGTCAGTATCTCCCGAGGAGAGGTGGGGGTGGAGTCAGGAGCAGGAGAGCAAGATGTTGTCTATCTGTCAGTATCTCCCTAGGAGAGGTGGGGGTGGAGTCAGGAGCAGGAGACCAAGATGTTGTCTATCTGTCAGTATCTCTCTAGGAGAGGTGGGGGTGGAGTCAGGAGCAGGAGACCAAGATGTTGTCTATCAGTCAGTATCTCCCTAGGAGAGGTGGGGGTGGAGTCAGGAGCAGGAGACCAAGATGTTGTCTATCAGTCAGTATCTCCCTAGGAGAGGTGGGGGTGGAGTCAGGAGCGGGAGACCAAGATGTTGTCTATCTGTCAGTATCTCCCTAGGAGAGGTGGGGGTGGAGTCAGGAGCAGGAGACCAAGATGTTGTCTATTAGTCAGTATCTCCCTAGGAGAGGTGGGGGTGGAGTCAGGAGCAGGAGACCAAGATGTTGTCTATCAGTCAGTATCTCCCTAGGAGAGGTGGGGGTGGAGTCAGGAGCAGGAGACCAAGATGTTGTCTATCAGTCAGTATCTCCCTAGGAGAGGTGGGGGTGGAGTCAGGAGCAGGAGAGCAAGATGTTGTCTATCAGTCAGTATCTCCCTAGGAGAGGTGGGGGTGGAGTCAGGAGCAGGAGACCAAGATGTTGTCTATCAGTCAGTATCTCCCTAGGAGAGGTGGGGGTGGAGTCGAAAACGGAGGAACACACTCCTCTGACTAAACTAACGTGCTGGAAAAACAGTCCTGTGAAATGAACCTGCTTAACAGAGAAAAACGCAACCCAACCCAACCCAAGCCAACCCAACCCAACCCAATCCAACGACAGTAACACAAACAATCTTGCACAAAACTTAGCGGGTAGGGAGATTAAATACCCCACTGATGAGCCTAAACTAGACACAGGTGAACACAAGACAGACAACCTAGAGGGTAGGGTGAGATTAAATACCCCACTGATGAGCCCAAACTAGACACAGGTGAATACAAGACAGACAACCTAGAGGGTAGGGTGAGATTAAATACCCCACTGATGAGCCTAAACTAGACACAGGTGAACACAAGACAGACAACCTAGAGGGTAGGGTGAGATTAAATACCCCACTGATGAGCCTAAACTAGACACAGGTGAACACAAGACAGACAAAACCAAACGAAAAAGGGATCGGTGGCAGCTAGTAGGCCGGCGACGACGACCGCCGAGCGCCTCCCGAACAAGGGGAGGAGCCACCTTCGGTGGAAGGAGTGACAGTATCATGTACGGTTCACAGATCATAGGGTCTTACAGGAGGCATGTATAGGTCTAAAAAAGCTATTTTCACCATGGTTTTCAAAACAATGGTTTGTGCTACAAATGTAAAAGCATATTAAAACCTCCTTGATCCTCCCAATTAAGTTTCTATGTGATAATTCCCAGAACTAACAAGTTTCCACTTCGGGAGGATTGAAAGATAATTGGGACATGGCCATAGATCTAAACAGAAACAAACCTGTAAGTGTTTGCGCATCACCCAGGTCACATGACTGGCTCCTTGCTGCAGAGCGATGGAGATGACGTGAGCGCTGGTCAGGCCTCCACCAACCACCACCACCCTCTGGCCAGGCTCACACACCACATAGGGACCTGCTGGTTGGAGACAGAGTTAGTGACACCACAGAGACCTGCTGGATGGAGAGAGAGTTAGTGACACCGCATAGAGACCTGCTGGATGGAGAGAGAGTTAGTGACACCACAGAGACCTGCTGGATGGAGAGAGAGTTAGTGACACCACATAGAGACCTGCTGGATGGAGACAGCGTTAGTGACACCACATGGGGACCTGCTGGATGGAGACAGAGTTAGTGACACCACATAGGGAACTGCTGAATGGAGAGAGAGTTAGTGACACCACATAGGGACCTGCTGGATGGAGACAGAGTTAGTGACACCACATAGGGAACTGCTGAATGGAGACAGAGTTAGTGACACCACATAGGGACCTGCTGGATGGAGAGAGATTTAGTGACACCACATAGGGACCTGCTGGATGGAGAGAGATTTAGTGACACCATGCTGAATGGAGACAGAGTTAGTGACACCACATGGGGACCTGCTGGTTGGAGACAGAGTTAGTGACACCACAGAGACCTGCTGGATGGAGAGAGAGTTAGTGACACCACAGAGACCTGCTGGATGGAGAGAGAGTTAGTGACACCACATAGAGACCTGCTGGATGGAGACAGCGTTAGTGACACCACATGGGGACCTGCTGGATGGAGACAGAGTTAGTGACACCACATAGGGAACTGCTGAATGGAGAGAGAGTTAGTGACACCACATAGGGACCTGCTGGATGGAGACAGAGTTAGTGACACCACATGGGGACCTGCTGGATGGAGACAGAGTTAGTGACACCACATAGGGAACTGCTGAATGGAGACAGAGTTAGTGACACCACATAGGGACCTGCTGGATGGAGAGAGATTTAGTGACACCACATAGGGACCTGCTGGATGGAGAGAGATTTAGTGACACCATGCTGAATGGAGACAGAGTTAGTGACACCACATAGAGACCTGCTGAATGGAGACAGAGTTAGTGACACCATGCTGGATGGAGAGAGAGTTAGTGACACCACATAGGGACCTGCTGGATGGAGAGAGATTTAGTGACACCACATAGGGACCTGCTGGATGGAGAGAGATTTAGTGACACCACATAGAGACCTGCTGGATGGAGACAGAGTTAGTGACACCACATAGAGACCTGCTGAATGGAGACAGAGTTAGTGACACCACATAGAGACCTGCTGGATGGAGAGAGAGTTAGTGACACCACATAGAGACCTGCTGAATGGAGACAGAGTTAGTGACACCATGCTGGATGGAGAGAGAGTTAGTGACACCACATAGGGACCTGCTGGATGGAGAGAGATTTAGTGACACCACATAGGGACCTGCTGGATGGAGAGAGATTTAGTGACACCACATAGAGACCTGCTGAATGGAGACAGAGTTAGTGACACCACATAGAGACCTGCTGGATGGAGAGAGAGTTAGTGACACCACATAGGGACCTGCTGGATGGAGAGAGATTTAGTGACACCACATAGGGAACTGCTGAATAGAGAGAGAGTTAGTGACACCATGCTGGATGGAGAGAGATTTAGTGACACCACATAGGGACCTGCTGGATGGAGAGAGAGTTAGTGACACCATGCTGGATGGAGAGAGAGTTAGTGACACCATGCTGGATGGAGACAGAGTTAGTGACACCACATAGGGACCTGCTGGATGGAGAGAGATTTAGTGACACCACATAGGGAACTGCTGAATAGAGAGAGAGTTAGTGACACCATGCTGGATGGAGAGAGATTTAGTGACACCACATAGGGACCTGCTGGATGGAGAGAGAGTTAGTGACACCATGCTGGATGGAGAGAGAGTTAGTGACACCACATAGGGACCTGCTGGATGGAGAGAGATTTAGTGACACCATGCTGGATGGAGACAGAGTTAGTGACACCACATAGGGAACTGCTGAATGGAGAGAGAGTTAGTGACACCACACTGACTCTTAACAGGAACAGAATGTCCTACACAAATAAGTACTACGTAAATAAGTTAATTTCTACATTTGATAACTCAAACAGATGCTGATATTACAGTATTGCAGCCTTTGGCTTGACAGCATGTCATGTCACCTCAACACCAGGAGAGGGCGTTATAGCACAGTGTCATGTCACCTCAACACCAAGAGAGGGCTATATAGTACAGTGTCATGTCACCGCAACACCAGGAGAGGGCGGTATAGTACAATGTCATGTCACCAGAGAGGGCGGTATAGTACAGTGTCATGTCACCTCAACACCAGAGAGGGCGGTATAGTACAGTCTCATGTCACCACAACACCAGGAGAGGGCGGTATAGTACAGTGTCATGTCACCAGAGAGGGCGGTATAGTACAGTGTCATGTCATCTCAACACCAGGAGAGGGCGGTATAGTACAGTCTCATGTCACCACAACACCAGGAGAGGGTGTTATAGTACAGTGTCATGTCACCTCAACACCAGGAGAGGGTGTTATAGTACAGTGTCATGTCACCTCAACACCAGGAGAGGGCGTTATAGTACAACGGTTACAACGGTTTGATTTGTTTGATTTGTTTGATCGTAGCTAGCCAGCTACATAGCCGTCTTTGTATCTAAGACAATTGTGTAGTCTAGAGCGATTTTCTAGGTTAGCTTTCTAGGTTAGCTGGCCAGCTATTGTCGTTCTTCTACTGTTTGAATAGCAGCACCGTAGTAACTATTACAGTACAACGGTTTGTTTTGTTTGATCGTAGCTAGCTAGATACATAGCCGTCTTTGTATCTAAGACAATTGTGTAGCCTAGAGCGATTTTCTAGGTTAGCCAGCCAGCTATTGTCGTTCTTTTAAGTAACGGAACGCAATCAACCTTGCTAGCTAGCCAGCTAGCCCCGAATAGCAGCACTGTAGAAACTATTACACTCGACGGAACGACTTGATTAGTGTAGTGTCAACATCGCAGCCACTACCAGCTAGCCTACTCCAGCAGTACTGTTTCATTTCAATCATTTTAGTCAATAAGATTCTTGCTACGTAAGCTTAACTTTCTGAACATTCGAGACGTGTAGTCCACTTGTCATTCCAATCTCCTTTGCATTAGCGTAGCCTCTTCTGTACCCTGTTAACTATGTGTCTATCTATCCCTGTTCTCTCCTCTCTGCACAGACCATACAAACGCTCCACACCGCGTGGGGGCCGCGGCCACCCTAATCTGGTGGTCCCAGCGCGCACGACCCACGTGGAGTTCCTGGTCTCCGGTAGCCTCTGGAACTGCCGATCTGCGGCCAACAAGGCAGAGTTCATCTCAGCCTATGCCTCCCTCCAGTCCCTCGACTTCCTGGCACTGACGGAAACATGGATCACCACAGATAACACTGCTACTCCTACTGCTCTCTCTTCGTCCACCCACGTGTTCTCGCACACCCGAGAGCTTCTGGTCAGCGGGGTGGTGGCACCGGGATCCTCATCTCTCCCAAGTGGTCATTCTCTCTCTCTCCCCTTACCCATCTATCTATCGCCTCCTTTGAATTCCATGCTGTCACAGTTACCAGCCCTTTCAAGCTTAACATTCTTATCATTTATCGCCCTCCAGGTTCCCTCGGAGAGTTCATCAATGAGCTTGATGCCTTGATAAGCTCCTTTCCTGAGGACGGCTCACCTCTCACAGTCCTGGGCGACTTTAACCTCCCCACGTCTACCTTTGACTCATTCCTCTCTGCCTCCTTCTTTCCACTCCTCTCCTCTTTTGACCTCACCCTCTCACCTTCCCCCCTACTCACAAGGCAGGCAATACGCTCGACCTCATCTTTACTAGATGCTGTTCTTCCACTAACCTCACTGCAACTCCCCTCCAAGTCTCCGACCACTACCTTGTATCCTTTTCCCTCTCGCTCTCATCCAACACTTCCCACACTGCCCCTACTCGGATGGTATCGCGCCGTCCCAACCTTCGCTCTCTCTCCCCCGCTACTCTTTCCTCTTCCATCCTTTCATCTCTTCCCTCTGCTCATACCTTCTCCAACCTTTCTCCTGACTCTGCCTCCTCAACCCTCCTCTCTTCCCTTTCTGCATCCTTTGACTCTCTATGTCCCCTATCCTCCAGGCCGGCTCGGTCCTCCCCTCCCGCTCCGTGGCTCGATGACTCATTGCGAGCTCACAGAACAGAGCTCCGGGCAGCCGGCGGAAATGGAGGAAAACCCGCCTCCCTGCGGACCTGGCATCCTTTCACTCCCTCCTCTCTACATTTTCCTCCTCTGTCTCTGCTGCTAAAGCCACTTTCTACCACTCTAAATTCCAAGCATCTGCCTCTAACCCTAGGAAGCTCTTTGCCACCTTCTCCTCCCTTCTGAATCCTCCTCCCCTCCCCCCCTCCTCCCTCTCTGCAGATGACTTCGTCAACCATTTTGAAAAGAAGGTCGACGACATCCGATCCTCGTTTGCTAAGTCAAACGACACCGCTGGTTCTGCTCACACTGCCCTACCCTGTGCTCTGACCTCTTTCTCCCCTCTCTCTCCAGATGAAATCTCGCTTCTTGTGACGGCCGGCCGCCCAACAACCTGCCCGCTCGACCCTATCCCCTCCTCTCTCCTCCAGACCATTTCCGGGGACCTTCTCCCTTACCTCACCTCGCTCATCAACTCATCCCTGACCGCTGGCTACGTCCCTTCCGTCTTCAAGAGAGCGAGAGTTGCACCCCTTCTGAAGAAACCTACACTCGATCCCTCCGATGTCAACAACTACAGACCAGTATCCCTTCTTTCTTTTCTCTCCAAAACTCTTGAACGTGCCGTCCTTGGCCAGCTCTCCCTCTATCTCTCTCAGAATGACCTTCTTGATCCAAATCAGTCAGGTTTCAAGACTAGTCATTCAACTGAGACTGCTCTTCTCTGCATCACGGAGGCGCTCCGCACTGCTAAAGCTAACTCTCTCTCCTCTGCTCTCATCCTTCTAGACCTATCGGCTGCCTTCGATACTGTGAACCATCAGATCCTCCTCTCCACCCTCTCCGAGTTGGGCATCTCCGGCGCGGCCCACGCTTGGATTGCGTCCTACCTGACAGGTCGCTCCTACCAGGTGGCGTGGCGAGAATCTGTCTCCTCGCCACGCGCTCTCACCACTGGTGTCCCCCAGGGCTCTGTTCTAGGCCCTCTCCTATTCTCGCTATACACCAAGTCACTTGGCTCTGTCATAACCTCACATGGTCTCTCCTATCATTGCTATGCAGACGACACACAATTAATCTTCTCCTTTCCCCCTTCTGATGACCAGGTGGCGAATCGCATCTCTGCATGTCTGGCAGACATATCAGTGTGGATGACGGATCACCACCTCAAGCTGAACCTCGGCAAGACGGAGCTGCTCTTCCTCCCGGGGAAGGACTGCCCGTTCCATGATCTCGCCATCACGGTTGACAACTCCATTGTGTCCTCCTCCCAGAGCGCTAAGAACCTTGGCGTGATCCTGGACAACACCCTGTCGTTCTCAACCAACATCATGGCGGTGGCCCGTTCCTGTAGGTTCATGCTCTACAACATCCGCAGAGTACGACCCTGCCTCACCCAGGAAGCGGCGCAGGTCCTAATCCAGGCACTTGTCATCTCCCGTCTGGATTACTGCAACTCGCTGTTGGCTGGGCTCCCTGCCTGTGCCATTAAACCCCTACAACTCATCCAGAACGCCGCAGCCCGTCTGGTGTTCAACCTTCCCAAGTTCTCTCACGTCACCCCGCTCCTCCGCTCTCTCCACTGGCTTCCAGTTGAAGCTCGCATCCGCTACAAGACCATGGTGCTTGCCTACGGAGCTGTGAGGGGAACGGCACCGCAGTACCTCCAGGCTCTGATCAGGCCCTACACCCAAGCAAGGGCACTGCGTTCATCCTCCTCTGGCCTGCTCGCCTCCCTACCATTGAGGAAGTACAGTTCCCGCTCAGCCCAGTCAAAACTGTTCGCTGCTCTGGCCCCCAATGGTGGAACAAACTCCCTCACGACGCCAGGACAGCGGAGTCAATCACCACCTTCCGGAGACACCTGAAACCCCACCTCTTCAAGGAATACCTAGGATAGGATAAGTAATCCTTCTCACCCCCCCCCTTAATGACTTAGATGCACTATTGTAAAGTGGCTGTTCCACTGGATGTCAGAAGGTGAATTCACCAATTTGTAAGTCGCTCTGGATAAGAGCGTCTGCTAAATGACTTAAATGTAAATGTAAAATGTAATAGTACAGTGTCATGTCACCAGAGAGGGCGGTATAGTACAGTGTCATGTCACCTCAACACCAGGAGAGGGTGTTATAGTACAGTGTCATGTCACCTCAACACCAGGAGAGGGTGTTATAGTACAGTGTCATGTCACCTCAACACCAGGAGAGGGTGTTATAGTACAGTGTCATGTCACCTCAACACCAGGTGAGGGCGTTATAGTACAGTGTCATGGCATGTCACCTCAACACCAGGAGAGGGCCTTATAGTACAGTGTCATGTCACCTCAACACCAGGAGAGGGTCTTATAGTACAGTGTCATGTCATCTCAACACCAGAGAGGGCGGTATAGTACAGTGTCATGTCACCTCAACACCAGGAGAGGGTGTTATAGTACAGTGTCATGTCACCTCAACACCAGGAGAGGGTCTTATAGTACAGTGTCATGTCATCTCAACACCAGAGAGGGCGGTATAGTACAGTGTCATGTCACCTCAACACCAGGAGAGGGTGTTATAGTACAGTGTCATGTCACCTCAACACCAGGAGAGGGCGTTATAGTACAGTGTCATGTCACCTCAACACCAGGAGAGGGCGTTATAGTACAGTGTCATGTCACCTCAACACCAGGAGAGGGCCTTATAGTACAGTGTCATGTCATGTCACCTAAACACCAGGAGAGGGCGGTATAGTACAGTGTCATGTCACCTCAACACCAGGAGAGGGCGGTATAGTACAGTGTCATGTCACAACACCAGGAGAGGGCATTATAGCACAGTGTCATGTCACCTCAACACCAGGAGAGGGTCTTATAGTACAGTGTCATGTCACCTCAACACCAGGAGAGGGCCTTATAGTACAGTGTCATGTCACCTCAACACCAGGAGAGGGCGGTATAGTACAGTGTCATGTGGAGACATATGGTCCATCTATACAGATAGCTATCAATAGCAGAGGATTCTCATCTCAACCGACCTGATGAGAGAGAAGAAGAACTCTCTTCCTGTTCCTGGTTCTGGCTTCTTGGTTCCTGTTGCCGTGTTGACCGTGAGTGGTGGTGCATGAGCTGCACGGTGTGCTGCAGGCGTTCCTCAGGGTAGCTCTCCGCTATGGACGACACCCAGAAAGGAATGTTGGCCATCTGGGCACGGGTCGGACCGGTCGCCATGACTACGCGCCTAGCCTCGAGGACGTCCCCGTTCTGAAGGAATACCCTGAATGATGTCACAATTCCTTCGGACATGACAGGGGTCAGTCTGTCCACTGTGCCCTTTGTCAGAACACTGTCCAGGCCATATTTGTCCACCTGGATAGAGTATTGTTGTTGTATAGTTATTTTGTTCTGGGTGATTTGAGTTGATGGCTAATAGATTACATGCACACACATGTTACATTATATATCACAAGTTCATAGATTTTAACGAACAACTACAGTGGCAAGAAAAAGTATATGAACCCTTTGGAATTACAGTTGAAGTCAGAAGTTTACATACACCTTAGCCAAATACATTTAAACTCAGTTTTTCATAATTCCGGACATTTAATCCTCGTGAAAATTCCCTGTCTTAGGTCAGTTAGGATCACCACTTCAAGAATGTGAACTGTCCGAATAATCATAGAGAGAATGATTTATTTCAGCTTTTATTTCTTTCATCACATTCCCAGTGGGTCAGAAGTTTACATGCACTCAATTAGTATTTGGTAGCATTGCCTTATATTTCTTGGGTCAAACGTTTTGGGTAGCCTTCCACAAACTTCCCACAATAAGTTGGGGGAATTTTGGCCCATTCCTCCTGACAGAGCTGGTGTAAAGGAGTCAGGTTTGTAGGCCTCCTTGCTCGCACACGCTTTACCAGTTCTGCCTACACATTTTCTATAGGATTGAGGTCAGGGCTTTGTGATGGCCACTCCAATACCTTGACTTTGTGGTCCTTAAGCCATTTTGCCACAACTTTGGAAGTATGCTTGGGGTCATTGTCCATTTGGAAGACCCATTTGCGACCAAGCTTTGACTTCCTGACTGATGTCTTGAGATGTTGCTTCAATATATCCACAACATTTTCGGTCCTCGTGATGCCATCTATTTTGTGAAGTGCACCAGTCCCTCCTGCAGCAAAGCACCCCACAACATGATGCTGACACCCCCGTGCTTCACGGTTGGGATGGTGTTTTTCGGCTTGCAAGCCTCCTTTCTCCTCCAAACATAATGGTCATTATGAACAAACGGTTCTATTTTTGTTTCATCAGACCAGAGGACATTTCTCCAAAAAGTATGATCTTTGTCCCCATGTGCAGTTGCAAACCGTAGTCTGCCTTTTTTATGGCGGTTTTGGAGCAGTGGATTCTTCCTTGCTGAGCGGCCTTTCAGGTTATGTCGATATAGGACTAGTTGTACTGTGGCTATAGACACTTTTGTACCTGTTTCCTCCAGCATCTTCACAAGGTCCTTTGCTGTTGTTCTGGGATTGATATGCACTTTTCACAACAAAGTGTGTTCATCTCTAGGAGACAGAACACGTCTCCTTCCTGAGCGGTATGACGGCTGCGTGGTCCCATGGTCTTTATACTTGCGAACTATTGTTTGTATAGATGAACGTGGTACCTTTACGCATTTGGAAATTGCTCCCAAGGATGAACCAGACTCTACTATTTTTTTTCTGAGGTCTTGGCTGATTTCTTTTGATTTTCCCATGATGTCAAGCAAAGAGGCACTGAGTTTGAAGGTAGGCCTTGAAATACATCCACAGGTACACCTCCAATTTACTCAAACTTCTGACCCACTGGAATTGTGAGACAGTGATTTATAAGTTAAATAATCTGTCTGTAAACAATTGTTGGAAAAATGATCTGTTTCATGCACAAAGTAGATGTCCTAAACGATTTGCCAAAACTATAGTTTGTTAACAAGACATTTGTGGAGTGGTTGAAAAACAAGTTAATGAGTCCAACCTAAGTGTATGTAATCTTATGACTTCAACTGTACCTGGATTTCTGCATAAATTGGTCATCAAATTTGATCTAATCTTCATCTAAGTCACAACAATAGACAAACATAGTGTGCTTAAACTAATAACACACAAATTATTGTATTTATCTTGTCTATATTGAATACATAATTTAAACATTCACAGTGTAGGTTGGAAAACGCTAGGTTAAAACATTTTACGGCTAGGGGTTCCGCTAGCGGAATGTTTCGACAACATCCGGTGAAATGGCAGAGCGTGAAATTTTTAAAAAATGATTCAAAATATTTAACTTTCATACATTCACAAGTCCAACACACCAAATTAAAGCTTAACCTCTTGCTATTTTAGCCACTGTGTCAAAATTCAAAAAGGCTTTGCAGCGAAAGCAAACCATGCTATTATCTGAGGACAGCACCCCATCAAACAAACACAGACAATCATATTTCATCCCGCCAGGCGCGACACAAAACAATATAATTAATGCCTTACCTTTGAAGATCTTGTTCTGTTGGCACTCCAATATGTCCCATAAACATCATAAATGGTCCTTTTGTTCGATTAATTCTGTCGTTATATTTCCAAAATGTCCATTGATTAAAAAAAACACTGGTCCCAACTTGCACAACATGACTACAAAATATTTAATAAAAATGACCTGTAATCTTGATCCAAACATTTCAAACAACTTTCCTAATACAACTTTAGGTATTTTTTACGTAAATAATCAATAAAATTTAAGACGGGATAAACTGTGTTCAATAGCGGATAAAAACAATGTGGAGCAAGGTCGCGGGCCCCAACCACAACAGTACACTAGACTCCACCCTCATTCTGAACAGCCCAACTTCTTCATTACTCAAAGGAAAAACATCAACCAATTTCTAAAGACTGTTGACATCCAGTGGAAGCGATAGGTACTGCAAGCAAGTGCCTTAGACCGTTGTGCAGGTCTGATCCTCAACTACAGAAAACATTTGGTTGAGGTTATTGCTGCCAAAGGAGGGTCAACCAGTTATTAAATCCAAGGGTTTACATACTTTTCCCACGCTGCACTGTGACTGTTCACACGATGTGTTCAGTAAAGACTTGAAAACGTATCATTGTGTGTGTTTATTAGTTTAAGCAGACTGTGTTTGTCTGTTGTTGTGACCTAGATGAAGATCAGATCACATTTTATGACCAATTTATCCAGAAATCCAGGTATTTCCAAAGGGTTCACATACTTTTTCTTGCAGCTGTACATAAACCCTACAATATAGCAAGCATTCACTGTAAAACTCACATTCACTATCATTAGTAGTCATCAAGTGTATTAGTGCAGGTCTGGAACAAAAGCCTGCAACCCCAGTAGCTCTCCAGCAGGAGGGTTAGTTGACCACTCCCAGGTAAGTCCTACTTGTGTCACACAGAGAAGCATCACTGTTATTGCACAATTTTGTGTAGTGGAGGGACTCACATAGTATGTTTAGTATGGTGCAGGGTTGGGGTCAATTCCATTTCAATTCCAATTGGAAGTTCAGTTTACTTCCTGAATTGACTGAACAGAAATGGAATTCACCCCAGTCATGGTATGGTGCCTTTTCACTTCAACTCAACTCAAGCCACGGCCAGCGTGCATCTCCATCTCCGACCTGCTGCATGAAGAAGTCCACACTGAGCCTGGTGCCTGGCAGGCTAAAGTACAGGCTCTTCTGTAGGCCTCTGCTGCTGCTCAGTCTCCTCCTGTCCTTCTTGCCCAAACGCATGTCGTTGAAGAAGGCGTTCTCATCCAGAATGAAGGTGTGGTCAGGGAGGCAGTGGAGCTCCGCTGTCCGATCCTCCTCCAGAACAAACTCCTGCAAAGCCCTCTGGGAGGAACCAAGACAAAGGGATTATAGGCAAAAACAAGTACCCTGCCTGAATTGATTGGATTGAAAACTGAAGTGACCTCAACTCGCATTGTCCAGAAGGAACCATCCATTCAACCCTACAGCAGGGACCATCAACCTTGTTGAGTGTGTGTGTGTCTGGGTGCACCAGGGTGTGTGAGCGAAGGTGAGGGATGTAGCTTATTGAGTGGGTCTGTGTGCACCAGGGTGTGTGAGCGAAGGTGAGGGATGTACCTTATTGAGTGGGTCTGTGTGCACCAGGGTGTGTGAGCGAAGGTGAGGGATGTTGAGTGCTCTGAACTGGCTCTCCCACAGCGAGGTCCATGCTCCGTATGAGTCCACCACTCTGAAGGCCAGCGGAGGGCAGGATGAAACTGACTCTGGGTCTGGAGCGGCCTGCTCCTCGGGCTCGGCTGTCTGCTGTCCTGGGAGATATTACACACCTGTCAACCAGACAGCATCGCCAGCAGAATGGTGTGAACTGGAGAGACTCAAATACAGTCTATACAGTCAAATTAAGCCTACACCTTTAACCTCGACTAAAAACCACTTTCAATGGAGATTTTCTTTTTAGTCTAGAGACTGGACCTGGGCCCGGCTTGGAGTGGCCTGCTCCTCAGCTGGCTGTTGTCATGGGGATGGGGAGAGATTAGAGACCTTTCAAACAATGAGCACCAACAGCATGCTGTACACTATATGTGTAGGGAGATTCGAGAGGAATGTCTCTCCTAACTGAAATCAAGAAAGGCCAAAATGTGAGGAAAAACATCGGTCTACTTCCTGGGATGTTTTCCTGGACCCAGATCACGCCGACGTCGAGCCGCTGACTAAAACGCCGTTTTAATAAACATTCACTCTTTAGTCTGGGAACAGGCTTCATCTGGGCCCTTTATGAAAAGCCCATGTAAAAACATTGAGCTGCAGTGTAGTTGTCCTCACGGGATGCTCCTCCTCTCTTGCTCTTAGAGCGGCTGGTCTTGGCCCTGCTCTGGCTGAGCTGGATCCCCTGGAGGATGTCTGTGTTGGGGGGAGGTGGGGACAGGGCCTGGTCTGGACAGGACAGCAGGGTGGCCAGGGTCAGGGCCTGGTCTGGACAGGACAGCAGGGTGGCCAGGGTCAGGGCCTGGTCTGGACAGGACAGCAGGGTGGCCAGGGTCAGGGCCTGGTCTGGACAGGACAGCAGGGTGGCCAGGGTCAGGGCCTGGGGTCCTCCACCTATTATTAGGACGTCCAACATCACACAGCTGGCATGAGACAAACACGAGCACAGAAAAAAAAAAGTTACAAAATATAAATCAAATTTAAAAAAAACAAACATTCTAGTCCTTGGTAAACAACAGGTGAAACTAACAGTGAAATGCTTCCTGACGGTCCTTCCCAACCATACGGAGAAACAGAAAGAGAAATAACAGAAAGATAATAACACAAGGAATAAACCCCCAATGAGAAACAATAACTTGGCTGTTTACACTGGGTACCAGTACTGAGTCAATGATAACTTGGCTGTATACACAGAGTACCAGTACTGAGTCAATGATAACTTGGCTGTATACACAGAGTACCAGTACTGAGTCAATGATAACTTGGCTGTATACACAGAGTACCAGTACTGAGTCAATGATAACTTGGCTGTATACACAGAGTACCAGTACTGAGTCAATGATAACTTGGCTGTTTACACAGAGTACCAGTACTGAGTCAATGATAACTTGGCTGTATACACAGAGTACCAGTACTGAGTCAATGATAACTTGGCTGTATACACAGAGTACCAGTACTGAGTCAATGATAACTTGGCTGTATACACAGAGTACCAGTACTGAGTCAATGATAACTTGGCTGTTTACACAGAGTACCAGTACTGAGTCAATGATAACTTGGCTATATAGACAGAGTACCAGTACTGAGTCAATGATAACTTGGCTATATAGACAGAGTATCAGTACTGAGTCAATGATAACTTGGCTGTTTACACAGAGTACCAGTACTGAGTCAATGATAACTTGGCTGTATACACAGAGTACCAGTACTGAGTCAATGATAACTTGGCTGTATACACAGAGTACCAGTACTGAGTCAATGATAACTTGGCTGTATACACAGAGTACCAGTACTGAGTCAATGATAAACTTGGCTGTTTACACAGAGTATCAGTACTGAGTCAATGATAACTTGGCTGTATACACAGAGTACCAGTACTGAGTCAATGATAACTTGGCTGTATACACAGAGTACCAGTACTGAGTCAATGATAACTTGGCTGTTTACACAGAGTACCAGTACTGAGTCAATGATAACTTGGCTATATAGACAGAGTACCAGTACTGAGTCAATGATAACTTGGCTATATAGACAGAGTATCAGTACTGAGTCAATGATAACTTGGCTGTATACACAGAGTACCAGTACTGAGTCAATGATAACTTGGCTGTATACACAGAGTACCAGTACTGAGTCAATGATAACTTGGCTGTATACACAGAGTACCAGTACTGAGTCAATGATAACTTGGCTGTTTACACAGAGTACCAGTACTGAGTCAATGATAACTTGGCTGTTTACACAGAGTACCAGTACTGAGTCAATGATAACTTGGCTGTATACACAGAGTACCAGTACTGAGTCAATGATAACCTGGCTGTATACACAGAGTACCAGTACTGAGTCAATGATAACTTGGCTGTATACACAGAGTACCAGTACTGAGTCAATGATAACTTGGCTGTATACACAGAGTATCAGTACTGAGTCAATGATAACCTGGCTGTTTACACAGAGTATCAGTACTGAGTCAATGATAACTTGGCTGTATACACAGAGTACCAGTTCCGAGTCAATGATAACTTGGCTGTTTACACTGGGTACCAGTACTGAGTCAATGATAACTTGGCTGTATACACAGAGTACCAGTACTGAGTCAATGATAACTTGGCTGTATACACAGAGTACCAGTACTGAGTCAATGATAACTTGGCTGTATACACAGAGTACCAGTACTGAGTCAATGATAACTTGGCTGTTTACACAGAGTACCAGTACTGAGTCAATGATAACTTGGCTGTATACACAGAGTACCAGTACTGAGTCAATGATAACTTGGCTGTATACACAGAGTACCAGTACTGAGTCAATGATAACTTGGCTGTATACACAGAGTACCAGTACTGAGTCAATGATAACTTGGCTGTTTACACAGAGTACCAGTACTGAGTCAATGATAACTTGGCTATATAGACAGAGTACCAGTACTGAGTCAATGATAACTTGGCTATATAGACAGAGTATCAGTACTGAGTCAATGATAACTTGGCTGTTTACACAGAGTACCAGTACTGAGTCAATGATAACTTGGCTGTATACACAGAGTACCAGTACTGAGTCAATGATAACTTGGCTGTATACACAGAGTACCAGTACTGAGTCAATGATAACTTGGCTGTATACACAGAGTACCAGTACTGAGTCAATGATAAACTTGGCTGTTTACACAGAGTATCAGTACTGAGTCAATGATAACTTGGCTGTATACACAGAGTACCAGTACTGAGTCAATGATAACTTGGCTGTATACACAGAGTACCAGTACTGAGTCAATGATAACTTGGCTGTTTACACAGAGTACCAGTACTGAGTCAATGATAACTTGGCTATATAGACAGAGTACCAGTACTGAGTCAATGATAACTTGGCTATATAGACAGAGTATCAGTACTGAGTCAATGATAACTTGGCTGTATACACAGAGTACCAGTACTGAGTCAATGATAACTTGGCTGTATACACAGAGTACCAGTACTGAGTCAATGATAACTTGGCTGTATACACAGAGTACCAGTACTGAGTCAATGATAACTTGGCTGTTTACACAGAGTACCAGTACTGAGTCAATGATAACTTGGCTGTTTACACAGAGTACCAGTACTGAGTCAATGATAACTTGGCTGTATACACAGAGTACCAGTACTGAGTCAATGATAACCTGGCTGTATACACAGAGTACCAGTACTGAGTCAATGATAACTTGGCTGTATACACAGAGTACCAGTACTGAGTCAATGATAACTTGGCTGTATACACAGAGTATCAGTACTGAGTCAATGATAACCTGGCTGTTTACACAGAGTATCAGTACTGAGTCAATGATAACTTGGCTGTATACACAGAGTACCAGTTCCGAGTCAATGATAACTTGGCTGTTTACACTGGGTACCAGTACTGAGTCAATGATAACTTGGCTGTATACACAGAGTACCAGTACTGAGTCAATGATAACTTGGCTGTATACACAGAGTACCAGTACTGAGTCAATGATAACTTGGCTATATAGACAGAGTACCAGTACTGAGTCAATGATAACTTGGCTATATACACAGAGTACCAGTACTGAGTCAATGATAACTTGGCTGTATACACAGAGTACCAGTACTGAGTCAATGATAACTTGGCTGTTTACACAGAGTACCAGTACTGAGTCAATGATAACTTGGCTATATACACAGAGTACCAGTACTGAGTCAATGATAACATGGCTATATACACAGAGTACCAGTACTGAGTCAATGATAACTTGGCTGTATACACAGAGTACCAGTACTGAGTCAATGATAACTTGGCTGTATACACAGAGTACCAGTACGGAGTCAATGATAACTTGGCTGTATACACAGAGTACCAGTACTGAGTCAATGATAACTTGGCTGTTTACACTGGGTACCAGTACTGAGTCAATGATAACTTGGCTGTATACACAGAGTACCAGTACTGAGTCCATGATAACTTGGCTGTATACACAGAGTACCAGTACTGAGTCCATGATAACTTGGCTGTATAGACAGAGTACCAGTACTGAGTCAATGATAACTTGGCTGTATACACAGAGTACCAGTACTGAGTCAATGATAACTTGGCTATATAGACAGAGTACCAGTACTGAGTCAATGATAACTTGGCTGTATACACAGAGTACCAGTACTGAGTCAATGATAACTTGGCTATATACACAGAGTACCAGTACTGAGTCAATGATAACATGGCTATATACACAGAGTACCAGTACTGAGTCAATGATAACTTGGCTATATAGACAGAGTATCAGTACTGAGTCAATGATAACTTGGCTATATAGACAGAGTACCAGTACTGAGTCAATGATAACTTGGCTGTATACACAGAGTACCAGTACTGAGTCAATGATAACTTGGCTGTATACACAGAGTACCAGTACGGAGTCAATGATAACTTGGCTGTATACACAGAGTACCAGTACTGAGTCCATGATAACTTGGCTGTATACACAGAGTACCAGTACTGAGTCCATGATAACTTGGCTGTATACACAGAGTACCAGTACTGAGTCAATGATAACTTGGCTGTTTACACTGGGTACCAGTACTGAGTCAATGATAACTTGGCTGTATACACAGAGTACCAGTACTGAGTCCATGATAACTTGGCTGTATACACAGAGTACCAGTACTGAGTCAATGATAACTTGGCTGTATAGACAGAGTACCAGTACTGAGTCAATGATAACTTGGCTGTATACACAGAGTACCAGTACTGAGTCAATGATAACTTGGCTATATAGACAGAGTACCAGTACTGAGTCAATGATAACTTGGCTGTATACACAGAGTACCAGTACTGAGTCAATGATAACTTGGCTATATACACAGAGTACCAGTACTGAGTCAATGATAACTTGGCTGTATACACAGAGTACCAGTACTGAGTCAATGATAACTTGGCTGTTTACACTGGGTATCAGTACTGAGTCAATGATAACTTGGCTATATAGACAGAGTACCAGTACTGAGTCAATGATAACTTGGCTGTTTACACTGGGTATCAGTACTGAGTCAATGATAACTTGGCTATATAGACAGAGTATCAGTACTGAGTCAATGATAACTTGGCTATATAGACAGAGTATCAGTACTGAGTCAATGATAACTTGGCTATATAGACAGAGTATCAGTACTGAGTCAATGATAATTTGGCTGTATACACAGAGTATCAGTACTGAGTCAATGATAACTTGGCTATATACACAGAATACCAGTACGAGTCCATGTGCACAGGTACAAGGTAATTGAGGTAGATATGTACATATAGGTAGGGATACAGTGACTAGTCAACAGGATAGATAATAAACATTAACAACAGTATACTGTAGGTAGGGGTAACAGGATAGATAGTAAACAGTAGCAGCAGTGATGAGTCAAAAGAGTTAGTGTGAAGAGAGTCATTGCAGATAGTCCAGGTAGCTATTTGGTTAACACTTTAACTAACTATTTAGCAGTCTTATGGCTTGGGAATAGAGACTGTTCATATAACACACACATATGCACACACACACACACACACACACACACACAATGTCAATCTCTAACTCTCCACTGCAAAGTACTACCCAGCAAAACAGTGAGTGATTTTGAGACCACTAAGCCTTCCAGAAGGATCTCTACCCTACAGGAATGTGTGGCAGTTTAAGATTTCATGCCAACACTACAAGCCTACTGCTTCAGAAATATTTTCACTTACCATAGGCTAGTTAGTCATTTAGCTACCTAAAAAGTACCAAGACCAAGTAAACGCATAACAGTACCTCGTTGAACTTTCAGTATCTGTCAACTCAGTTTGTCAAACACAAAAACAAAACACAAAACACAGTACCTTATTAAGATTCCAGTATCTGTCAATTCAGTTGGTCAAAATACGCAAAGCCTCCAACAGTCACAGTGTGTCAACATAAAACAGTCAACATATACTATGCCTGAAAACAACATATACTATGGCTGAAAACAACGAATACTAAGGCTGAAAACAATGAATACTAAGGCTGAAAACAACGAATACTAAGGCTGAAAACAACGAATACTAAGGCTGAAAACAATGAATACTAAGGCTGAAAACAACGAATACTAAGGCTGAAAACAACGAATACTAAGGCTGAAAACAATGAATACTAAGGCTGAAAACAACGAATACTAAGGCTGAAAACAATGAATACTAAGGCTGAAAACAACGAATACTAAGGCTGAAAACAACGAATACTAAGGCTGAAAACAATGAATACTAAGGCTGAAAACAATGAATACTAAGGCTGAAAACAATGAATACTAAGGCTGAAAACAACATATACTAAGGCTGAAAACAATGAATACTATGGCTGAAAACAACGAATACTAAGGCTGAAAACAACGAATACTAAGGCTGAAAACAACGAATACTAAGGCTGAAAACAATGAATACTAAGGCTGAAAACAATGAATACTAAGGCTGAAAACAACGAATACTAAGGCTGAAAACAATGAATACTAAGGCTGAAAACAATGAATACTAAGGCTGAAAACAATGAATACTAAGGCTGAAAACAATGAATACTAAGGCTGAAAACAATGAATACTAAGGCTGAAAACAATGAATACTAAGGCTGAAAACAATGAATACTAAGGCTGAAAACAATGAATACTAAGGCTGAAAACAACGAATACTAAGGCTGAAAACAACGAATACTAAGGCTGAAAACAACGAATACTAAGGCTGAAAACAATGAATACTAAGGCTGAAATCAATTAAGGCTGAAAACAATGAATACTAAGGCTGAAAACAATGAATACTAAGGCTGAAAACATGAATACTAAGGCTGAAAACAACGAATACTAAGGCTGAAATCAATTAAGGCTGAAAACAATGAATACTAAGGCTGAAAACAATGAATACTAAGGCTGAAAACATGAATACTAAGGCTGAAAACAATGAATACTAAGGCTGAAAACAACGAATACTAAGGCTGAAAACAACGAATACTAAGGCTGAAAACAATGAATACTAAGGCTGAAAACAATGAATACTAAGGCTGAAAACAATGAATACTAAGGCTGAAAACAACGAATACTAAGGCTGAAAACAACGAATACTAAGGTTGAAAACAACGAATACTAAGGCTGAAAACAACGAATACTAAGGCTGAAAACAACGAATACTAAGGCTGAAAACAATGAATACTAAGGCTGAAAACAACGAATACTAAGGCTGAAAACATGAATACTAAGGCTGAAAACAACGAATACTAAGGCTGAAAACAATGAATACTAAGGCTGAAAACAACGAATACTAAGGCTGAAAACAACGAATACTAAGGCTGAAAACAATGAATACTAAGGCTGAAAACAACGAATACTAAGGCTGAAAACAATGAATACTAAGGCTGAAAACAATGAATACTAAGGCTGAAAACAATGAATACTAAGGCTGAAAACAATTAAGGCTGAAAACAACGAATACTAAGGCTGAAAACATGAATACTAAGGCTGAAAACAATGAATACTAAGGCTGAAAACAACGAATACTAAGGCTGAAAACAATGAATACTAAGGCTGAAAACAACGAATACTAAGGCTGAAAACAACGAATACTAAGGCTGAAAACAACGAATACTAAGGCTGAAAACAACGAATACTAAGGCTGAAAACAACGAATACTATGGCTGAAAACAACGAATACTAAGGCTGAAAACAACGAATACTAAGGCTGAAAACAATGAATACTAAGGCTGAAAACAACGAATACTAAGGCTGAAAACAACGAATACTAAGGCTGAAAACAATGAATACTAAGGCTGAAAACAACGAATACTAAGGCTGAAAACAACGAATACTAAGGCTGAAAACAACGAATACTAAGGCTGAAAACAACGAATACTAAGGCTGAAAACAACGAATACTAAGGCTGAAAACAACGAATACTAAGGCTGAAAACAATGAATACTAAGGCTGAAAACAACGAATACTAAGGCTGAAAACAACGAATACTAAGGCTGAAAACAACGAATACTAAGGCTGAAAACAACGAATACTAAGGCTGAAAACAATGAATACTAAGGCTGAAAACAATGAATACTAAGGCTGAAAACAATGAATACTAAGGCTGAAAACAATGAATACTAAGGCTGAAAACAATGAATACTAAGGCTGAAAACATGAATACTAAGGCTGAAAACAATGAATACTAAGGCTGAAAACAATGAATACTAAGGCTGAAAACAATGAATACTAAGGCTGAAAACAATGAATACTAAGGCTGAAAACAATGAATACTAAGGCTGAAAACAATGAATACTAAGGCTGAAAACAATGAATACTAAGGCTGAAAACAATGAATACTAAGGCTGAAAACAACGAATACTAAGGCTGAAAACAACGAATACTAAGGCTGAAAACAACAAATACTAAGGCTGAAAACAATGAATACTAAGGCTGAAAACAACGAATACTAAGGCTGAAATCAATTAAGGCTGAAAACAATGAATACTAAGGCTGAAAACAACGAATACTAAGGCTGAAATCAATTAAGGCTGAAAACAATGAATACTAAGGCTGAAAACAATGAATACTAAGGCTGAAAACAACGAATACTAAGGCTGAAAACAACGAATACTAAGGCTGAAAACAATGAATACTAAGGCTGAAAACAACGAATACTAAGGCTGAAAACAATGAATACTAAGGCTGAAAACAACGAATACTAAGGCTGAAAACAATGAATACTAAGGCTGAAAACAATGAATACTAAGGCTGAAAACAACGAATACTAAGGCTGAAAACAATGAATACTAAGGCTGAAAACAATGAATACTAAGGCTGAAAACAACGAATACTAAGGCTGAAAACAATGAATACTAAGGCTGAAAACAACGAATACTAAGGCTGAAAACAATTAAGGCTGAAAACAACGAATACTAAGGCTGAAAACAATTAAGGCTGAAAACAACGAATACTAAGGCTGAAAACAATGAATACTAAGGCTGAAAACAACGAATACTAAGGCTGAAAACAATTAAGGCTGAAAACAACGAATACTAAGGCTGAAAACAATGAATACTAAGGCTGAAAACAACAAATACTAAGGCTGAAAACAATTAAGGCTGAAAACAACGAATACTAAGGCTGAAAACAATGAATACTAAGGCTGAAAACAACGAATACTAAGGCTGAAAACAATGAATACTAAGGCTGAAAACAACGAATACTAAGGCTGAAAACAATGAATACTAAGGCTGAAAACAACGAATACTAAGGCTGAAAACAATTAAGGCTGAAAACAACGAATACTAAGGCTGAAAACAATTAAGGCTGAAAACAACGAATACTAAGGCTGAAAACAATGAATACTAAGGCTGAAAACAACGAATACTAAGGCTGAAAACAATTAAGGCTGAAAACAACGAATACTAAGGCTGAAAACAATGAATACTAAGGCTGAAAACAACAAATACTAAGGCTGAAAACAATAAATACTAAGGCTGAAAACAATTAAGGCTGAAAACAATGAATACTAAGGCTGAAAACATGAATACTAAGGCTGAAAACAATAAATACTAAGGCTGAAAACAATGAATACTAAGGCTGAAAACAACGAATACTAAGGCTGAAAACAATGAATACTAAGGCTGAAAACAACGAATACTAAGGCTGAAAACAACGAATACTAAGGTTGAAAACAACGAATACTAAGGCTGAAAACAATGAATACTAAGGCTGAAATCAATTAAGGCTGAAAACAACGAATACTAAGGTTGAAAACAACGAATACTAAGGCTGAAAACAATGAATACTAAGGCTGAAATCAATTAAGGCTGAAAACAATGAATACTAAGGCTGAAAACAACGAATACTAAGGTTGAAAACAACGAATACTAAGGCTGAAAACAACGAATACTAAGGCTGAAAACAACATATACTAAGGCTGAAAACAACATATACTAAGGATGAAAACAATGAATACTAAGGCTGAAAACAACGAATACTAAGGCTGAAAACAATGAATACTAAGGCTGAAAACAACGAATACTAAGGCTGAAAACAACGAATACTAAGGCTGAAAACAATGAATACTAAGGCTGAAAACAACGAATACTAAGGCTGAAAACAATGAATACTAAGGCTGAAAACAATGAATACTAAGGCTGAAAACAATGAATACTAAGGCTGAAAACAATGAATACTAAGGCTGAAAACAACGAATACTAAGGCTGAAAACAATGAATACTAAGGCTGAAAACAATGAATACTAAGGCTGAAAACAACGAATACTAAGGCTGAAAACAATGAATACTAAGGCTGAAAACATGAATACTAAGGCTGAAAACAATGAATACTAAGGCTGAAAACAACGAATACTAAGGCTGAAAACAATGAATACTAAGGCTGAAAACAATGAATACTAAGGCTGAAAACAACGAATACTAAGGCTGAAAACAATGAATACTAAGGCTGAAAACAATGAATACTAAGGCTGAAAACAACGAATACTAAGGCTGAAAACAATGAATACTAAGGCTGAAAACAACGAATACTAAGGCTGAAAACAACGAATACTAAGGCTGAAAACAACTAAAGATGAAAATGGTGGTAGCCAGCCCACAGCTGGTCAGGGCTGTAACCCTATCTAACCCAGGCATCTATAGACACAGTTGAGTGTCATTGGCTACCAGGAGGGCTCTCAAAATAGCCTTGCCGTAAGGAAGGGGGGGGGGGGGGTGCTCTGAACTCTCTCACACTCTCACAGCTTATTACCACTGTTATCTAAACTGACTTGATACTGTCCACCAATGGTGCTCCCTGAACCTATGACATCATAGGATTGATATTGGAAAAAATATAACAGCACTTTAGTCATTTTTTAGACCACTAGAACCAGCAACCTTCTGGCTATTAGTCCTTCACTCTAACCTCTAGGCTACCTACCAATTGCACTATAGAGATGTCCTATAAATGTGATAAATGTGTAAACACACAACCTGGTCTCAGAGCATTTCATATTATTCTTTACGTAAGTCCGAGACATTCCATTTAGCATGATATTTTACGTTTCGTATGGTATGTATTATTTTGTGGATGTCCAGCACCCATTTTGTATGATATGTGACGCATTACAACTTGTATGACATGTTATGAATTTGCTAAAAGTATAATATGTTACAAATTCCAATTTGTTGTGACTAATGTTTGCTAGGTGGCTAATGTTAGCTAGGCTAGGGGTTAGGGTTAAGGGGAAAGGATAGCGAAAAGCAGTTGAAAAATAGCAAAAAAGTACTTGAAAAGTTCCTTATTGGCTAAAATGCTGAAGTTGTCCGTAACTATATTCAAACACGCAACCTTTGGGTTGCTCGACATTCTCGTTATAAAAAACGACCCATCCACCCCGACTGACCACCCTCCTTTTGTTTTTGCCTTAAGTAACCTTCTGTTGTACGTAACTATACCAAACGTAACATATCATACTAATTTGAGTGTCCCAGATTTAGCTTGACTATGTTACGCCTCACAAGTCCTCAACTGGCAGCTTCATTAAATAGTACCCGTACAACACCAGTCACAACGTCAACAGTGAAGAGGCAACTCCGGGATGCTGGCCTTCTAGGCAGAGTTGCAAAGAAAAAGCCATATCTCAGACTGGCCAATAAAAAAGATTAAGTTGGGCAAACAACACAGACACTGGACAGAGGAACTCTGCCTAGAAGGTCAGCATCCCAGAGTCGCCTCTTCACTGTTGACGTTGAGACTAGTGTTTTGCGGGCACTATTAAATGAAGCTGCCAGTTGAGGACTTGTGAGGGGTCTGTTTCTCAAACTAGACACTCTAATGTACTTGTCCTCTTGCTCAGTTGGGGACCAGGGCCTCCTAATCCTCCTTCTATTCTGGTTAGAGCCAGTTTGCGCTGTTCTGTGAAGGGAGTAGTACACAGTGTTGTACGAGATCTTCAGTTTCTTGGAAATTTCTCACATGGAATAGCCTTAATTTCTCAGAGCAAGAATAGACTGAAGAGTTTCAGAGGAAAGTGCTTGGTTTCTGGCCATTTTGAGCATGTAATCGAACCCACAAATGCTGATGCTCCAGATACTCAACTAGTCTAAAGAAGGACAGTTATATTGCTTCTTTAATCAGCACCACAGATTTCAGCTGTGCTAACATAATGGCCAAAGGGTTTTCTAATGATCAATTAGCCTTTTAAAATGATAAACTTGGATTAGCTAACACAACATGCCATTGGAACACAGGAGGGATGGTTGCTGATAATGGGCCTCTGTATGTCTATGTAGATATTCCATTTAAAAAAATAAAAATCTGCCGTTTCCAACTACAATAGTAATTTACAACATTAATGTCCACACTGTATTTCTGATCAATTTGATGTTATTTTAATGAACAAAACATTTGCTTTATTTTATAAAAGTAGAACATTTCTAAGTGATCCCAAACTGTTGAACAGTAGCGTAAGTATCTTACACAGACCGTGAACAGTCAACATGGTCAAGTTAATTTGGGAGAACCTCATATTTTCAGTTGACTTCACAGAGGAAGTTGAGATTGTGATGCGATTTCCTGTCTACAGGGTCATCATCTCAGTTCCCCTCGATGTTCCCCTTTCTAGGCTTTCCCATGGAGGTGAAGGACCATGTCTCTGTATGGTGTTAGTGAGGCAGTGTGTCATTGTGTTTGTATGTGCGCGTGTGTGTGTTCACTCACCTGTATGCATAAACCTTTCATTGTTTAAATCAACATCCCTAATCTTCACTTCTGTACTTAAATTCAGCCACCACCTGTACCTTCAATGATCTAGAACTTCAAATGCTTCTGCTTTTTTAAATCCCACTTCTGGAAATAACAACAACGCACTCTACTTTCAAACAGTCAACGCCTAGTCACTAAAGGGATGCATTTCAATGTATAAACAACTCTAATCGAGCATCATGTCAAAAGAGGTTGAGGAAGCCCGGTCAAACAAAAACATGTGGTCTTTCATGGGTTCACTTTAACAGCCATCTCTATTGTGATGTACAGTTGAAGTCTGAAGTTTACCTACAGTAACGTTCTTCGAAATGAGCGGACCAATGCGCAGCGTGGATTGAGTTCCACATCTTTTTAATACAAAGTGAAACTAGAAACAAAAACAAGAAAACTACAACGACCGTGAAGACGCAGTGGCCAAACACACTAACACAAACAATATCCCACAACCCAGGTGGGAAAAATGGAGAACTTAAGTATGATCCCCAATTAGAGACAACGATAATCAGCTGCCTCTACTTGGGAACCATACCAAGCTCACCAACATGGAAATAGGAAAAACTAGAACACCCCCCAAGTCACGCCCTGACCTACAACACTATAGAGAACCAAGGGCTCTCTATGGTCAGGGTGTGACACATACACCTTAGCCAAATAGGTTTCAACTCAGTTTTTCACAATTCCTGAAATTAAATCTAGTAAAATTCCCTGTCTTAGGTCAGTTAGGATCATCACTTTATTTTAAGAATGTGAAATGTCTGAATAATAGTAGAGAGAATGATTTATTCCAGCTTTTATTTATTTCATCACATTCCCAGTGGGTCAGGAGTTTACATACACTCAATTAGTATTTGGTAGCATTGCCTTTAAATTGTTAACTTGGGTCAAATGTTTTGGGTAGCCTTCCACAATAAGTTGGGGGAATTTTGGCCCATTCCTCCTGACAGAGCTGGTGTAACGGAGTCAGGTTTGTAGGCCTACTTGCTCGCACGCGCTTTTTCAGTTCTGCCCACAAATTTTCTCTGGGATTGAGGTCAGGGCTTTGTGATGGCCATTCCAATACCTTGACTTTGTTGTCATTAAGCCATTTGGCCACAACTTTGGAAGTATGCTTGGGGTCATTGTCCATTTGGAAGACCCATTTGCGACCAAGCTTTGACTTCCTGACTGATGTCTTGAGATGTTGCTTCAATATACTCACATAATGTTCCTCCCTCATGATTCCATCTATTTTGTGAAGTGCACCTGGCCCTCCTGCAGCAAAGCACCCCCACAACATGATGCTGCCACCCTCGTTCTTCACTTTTGGGATGGTGTTCTTCGGCTTTCCTCCAAACATAACGATGGTCATTATGGCCAAACAGTTCTATTTTTGTTTCATCAGACCAGAGGACATTTCGCCAAAAAGTACGGTCTTTGCAGTGGCAAACCGTAGTCTGGCTTTTTTATGGCGGTTTTGGAGCAGTGGCTTCTTCCTTGCTGAGCGGCCTTTCAGGTTACGTCGATATAGGACTCATTTTACTGTGGCTATAGATACTTTTGTACCTGTTTCCTCCAGCATCTTCACAAGGTCCTTTGCTGTTGTTCTGGGATTGATTTGCACTTTTCGCACCAAGGTGCATTCATCTCTAGGAGACAGAACGCGTTTCCTTCCTGAGCGGTATGACGGCTGCGTGGTCCCATGGTGTTTATACTTGCGTACTATTGTTTGTGCAGATAAACACGGTACCTTCAGGTGTTTGGAAATTGCTCCCAAGGATGAACCAGACTTGTGGAGGTCTACAATTTTTTTTCTGAGGTCTTGGCTGATTTCTTTTGATTTTCCCATGATATCAAGCAAAGAGGCACTGAGTTTGAAGGTAGGCCTTGAAATACATCCACAGGTACACCTCCAACTGACTCAAATTATGTCAGTTAGCCTATCAGAAGCTTCTAAAGCCATGACATAATTTTCATGAATTTTCCAATCCGTTTAAAGGCACAGTCAACTTTGTGTATGTAAACTTCTGACCAACTGGAATTGTGATACAGTGAATTATAAGTATGTAAGTATGTATATAAGTATGTCTGTATGTTAACAATTGTTGGAAAAATTACTTCTTATGCACAAAGTAGATGTCCTAACCAATTTGCCAAAACTATACATTTGTTAACAAGAAATGTGTGTAGTGGTTGAAAAACGAGTTTTATTGACTCCAACTTAAGTGTATGTAAACTTCCGACTTCAATTGTATGTAGTGAGTCATTTCTTCCTATCGCAACAGAGAGATAGCCTGCTTCCCGGTCTGTGTGTGCTGTCTTGCCAAACAATGACCATATGACTTGGGCCTGACGGTACACTGTGATCAGGGATCAGGCTAACAAGGAGCTACCGAAGTCACAGATCTGTGTGTGGTGATAACGTTGATGCCATGTGATACCTGGAAAGCCAACATTTTCAACACAGGCAGGAGTTTAATGAGTGGATAGCTAGTACACAAGCAGACTGTGAATTGTCCATTTAACACTCAAACAGCTGTGTTCTCGTAATCTATTGTTTTTCCATTTTACAACTCATGACCAGTTCCTCGTTCTGCAGAAGATCCTCTTTTGGCAAAATAATAGTCCCTCTTGAGTGCGTGTACCTACTTCCTCTCTGGCTGCTCGGTTCACATGATGCAGAAGTGCCTGGTCAACCCTCCTATACAAAGCTATTTAAGTCAGGACTTGTGGTACTGCCCACACACTACCAGTGGGGAGACGGTCAACACTCACTACCAGTCAGAAGACTGCCTACACACTACCAGTAGGGAGACTGCGTACATACTACCAGTAGGGAGACTGCCTACATACTACCAGTGGGGAGACTGCCTACATACTACCAGTGGGGAGACCTAGAGAAGGATATGGATATCACAGTAAGTGATATGACTGCATCACTTCCCACTTTATGTTGTAGTTTTCTATTTGAATTGTAACACTGTAGGGTAGGGTAGTAGAAATGTGAGGGATCGGGGATATGCTCTTTGGTCTTTTCAACCATGTATACATTAGTAGTCGTCACGTGGAGGCTAAGGCTTTGTTTTCAACCATGTATACATTAGTAGTTGTCACGTGGAGGCTAAGGCTTTGTTTTCAACCATGTATACAGTAGTAGTCGTCACGTGGAGGCTAAGGCTTTGTTTTCAATCATGTATACATTAGTAGTCGTCACGTGGAGGCTAAGGCTTTGTTTTCAACCATGTATACAGTAGTATTCGTCACGTGGAGGCTAAGGCTTTGTTTTCAACCATGTATGGTAATGTGCGTTGCTATGATTTCCATTCCGGTCCATAGGATTCACCTGTGAAGGGAGGTATCTCTATACTTCACACAGAGGAGGATGGGAAACACCACTATGAAGTGGAGAAGATCCTCAAGTTCAAGAAAGGAGGACAAGCCTTCACCCGGTAACCTCTGATAACCTCTGTTTATCTGTGAAGAATTTGAATATACTGTAGGTTGAAACCTTTTAAGGATAGAGGAGTTGAGACATTTTAGAGGGACACAAGAGGGACTTCCCATAGTAAAACTCCTTTATGATGTAAGGAAATAGTTTTTGATCTAATGTCAGGGGTGAGGTCACAGAGTTATTTCATTTGGTAATTCCACCCCTGAATGTATTAAAAAGCTGTATTGTTTTTCTCCAGGTCCGTGTAGATTGAACCACGGGGTCTGTGTAGATTGAACCACGGGGTCTGTGTAGATTGAACCACGGGGTCTGTGCAGATTGAACCACGGGGTCTGTGCAGATTGAACCACGGGGTCTGTGTAGATTGAACCACGGGGTCTGTGTAGATTGAACCACGGGGTCTGTGTAGATTGAACCACGGGGTCTGTGTAGATTGAACCACGGGGTCTGTGCAGATTGAACCACGGGGTCTGTGCAGATTGAACCACGGGGTCTGTGCAGATTGAACCACGGGGTCTGTGTAGATTGAACCACGGGGTCTGTGTAGATTGAACCACGGGGTCTGTGTAGATTGAACCACGGGGTCTGTGTAGATTGAACCACGGGGTCTGTGTAGATTGAACCACGGGGTCTGTGCAGATTGAACCACGGGGTCTGTGTAGATTGAACCACGGGGTCTGTGTAGATTGAACCACGGGGTCTGTGCAGATTGAACCACGGGGTCCGTGTAGATTGAACCACGGGGTCTGTGCAGGGCCATATTAAGAAAACATAGGCCCCAGGGCTTAGTTTTTTATATATAGAGATCCCCTTTTTAAAAAATCTGCCTTTTTAAAAATGCATATCATGCAAATCTACATAATTTACATGCTAGAAGACATTAGCTGAATCTTTTTTAAATGACCGAAATGACCGGCTACTCTGACACTGACAAACTGAGATCAATCTGGTCTTGAATTCGAGCAAACAATAGCCCCAGCCAATGAAGCGACACACAGATTGTACAATATTTGGAGGCAATGTACAGTATATATATATATATATATCATAGTCTACAGTAGGCTGCTAAATACAATTTCCAGTGGCACACAGACTTTCCTAATGATGAAGATGAAGCCATAGGCTACTCACGGTGATGACCGATGCGCCCGTCGTAGCAAAAGCCTGTCTCAAGATGAGCTACACGTTGGGTGTTGTTCTATTGGTTCTACAGAGAGATGAGTCTTCTCTTTTCATTTGCTTGCCAAACTGTACGTTTTTGTTTTTCCCGCAATATTGTATTTTGAAATGTACAAAAAAGGCCAACCGACAGCCGGAACCAAACATAGAAATATAATTCATAGATGGCAGTTCCCATTCAAGTCAGGACTGGCATCCATTGCTAGCGTACTCATGAGTTTAAATTGCCAGGGTGTTACAAAAGCCTTCTATGGATTGTATGTCTATGGCCACAGGCAACAATCTGTAGCCTATAGTTGACTACAAATTACATGTTATGGTGTCAGGTGCAATTTCCTGCCGTAGTTTAGGTCCACTTGCAGAATCTATGCCAAGGCGCATTGAAGCTATTCTGGCAGCTCTTGGTGGCACAACACCCTTCAAGACATTTTATGTTGGTGTTTCCTTTAGTTTGGCAGTATGTGCTTGTGATAAAACGTAATTCACAGTTATTATTTTTAATAATCTATTGATTTTCGGTCGCTAAATCTCTGGTGTATTTTTAACATTGAGATCGGGCTCTGGTGGTTGGATAAAAACATATTTAAAAAATTATAATAATACAAAAATGTCATACCGACATATTAACCGGTCACATTTATTGATTGTGCAGTTTATTTTAATTATATTATTAATCAGTTACCCAATCAAGGCAGGGCACCCAGAGTTGCCCACGTGGGCCCTCTACCTCCTCTCCTTCCCCGTCTGATGATTAGCAGAGCGGCAGCAGGCAGTTTACACTCATTGAGAGTCCTCCTGTGGTTGGCAGTTGCAATGAAAAAACATAATAAATATATACACATATATATAAAACAGGTATGTGGTGTTGTTGTTCCTCAGTGAAGGAGACAAGCTCCTGACGATCAATGGAGTGGACCTACAGGATCTATCCCCAGAGGCCTTCGCCAAGATACTGACGGAAGGAAACCCCATGTTGGTGAGTGATATAGCTGGAGGAGAGTTCTTATATCACTCCACTCTCTTCATGTGTTGCATGTTTCATCACAATATTGTTTTGAAGTAATGCCCAACTGAGCATTCTACTAAAATGTATTGTCAATGAGCACTGATTAAGATTGAACCAAAAGTGCGTTACAGTGGCTTAGAAATATGCCATTCAAAAGGATGCAAATAATTAGTAGCAAAACCTTTTGTCCTCGTTTTGATGTCGCCAGATGGACTTTAGATGCAGTATAAACGTTAGCTAAAATTGAGGTAGCTGCCGTTAGCATTGCTAGCTATTTTTGACGAACTTTGATAGCTAATGACAACATTGCCATCTGTCTAAAGTAAATTTGACGACATGATAATGCTAGAAAAGTTGTTTCTAACTAAATATTTGACTCGTTTAGCAATGTCATCTTATTTCTAGACACTATAGTGTAATTTAGACTAAACAGGCGTACCTTCCGTCCAGAATGAATGGGCTTATCACGACTTTAGGGCACCACTATTACGCCGCCCGTCAGGGTTGCCAGGTCTGGCGGAAATTGATTACTCAAAACCCACCCACAAGGCCTAAACACTAACAATTGTTGGGGGGGGTTTCGCAGCAAGAAAGGAGTTGGCACAATTAGCCAATAAACCATTTTTTTCCAATAACGTTATCGAGTGAATATCGACTTAACTTCTAAAGACTTAAGAAACAAAATTCTGTTTTCCATCAAAATACTAATTATTGTGAACTAATATGACTAGCTAAGGAATTTGAATATCAAGTAGACCTTACCCTGAAATTATTACTTACAAGCCCTTAACAAATGTGCAGTTCAAGAAGATTTAAGAAAATATTTACCAAATAAACTAAAGTAAAAAAAGAATAAAAAAGTAACACAATAACAACATAACAATAACGAGGCTATATACAGGGGGTACCGAGTCAGTTTGTGGGGTACAGGTTAGTTGAGGTAATCTGTACATGTGGGTAGGGTTGAAGTGACTATGCATAGATAATAAACAGCGAGGAGCAGCAGTTTACAAAATCAAATGAAATCTAATTTTATTTGTCACATGCGCCGAATACAACAATTGTAGACCTTACCCTGAAATTATTACTTACAAGCCCTTAACCAGTGCAGTTCAAGAAGAAGAAAATATCTCAGTCGTCTTATTGCTTGGGGGTAGAAGCTGTTGAGGAGCCTTTTGGTCCTAGACTTGGCGCTCCGGTACCGCTTGCTGTGCGGTAGCAGAGAAAACAGTCTCCTACAATTTTATGGGCTTTCCTCTGGCACTGCCTGGTATATAGGTCCTGGATGGCAGGAAGCTTGGCCCCAGTGACATATTGGGACATACGCACCAGCTTTGTATTTTATTTAATTTTTTATTTAACCAGGTAGGCCAGTTGAGAACAAGTTCTCATTTACAACTGCAACCTGGCCAAGATAAAGCTAAGCAGTGCGACAAAAACAACACAGTTACACAGGGGATAAACAAGCATACAGTCAATAACACAATAGAAAAATCTGTGTACATGGTGTGCAAATGAAGTAAGGCAATAAATAGGCCAATAGTTGTGAAGTAATTACAATTTAGCAACTTACACTGGAGTGATATGTGCAAGTAGAAATACTGGAGTGCAAAAGAGCAGAAAAACAAATATGGGGATGAGGTAGGTAGTTGGTTGGATGGGCTATTTACAGATGGGCTGTGTACAGCTGCAGCGATCGGTAAGCTGCTCTGACAGCTGACACTTAAAGTTAGTGAGGAAGATATGGCTCCAACTTCAGTGATTTTTATTTTATTTATTTATTTATTTTTGTAATTAGTTCCAGTCATTGGCAGTAGCGAACATGAAGGAAAGGTGGCCAAAAGAGGTGTTGGTTTTGGGGATGGCCAGTGAAATATACCTGCTGGAGCACATGTGACGGTTGGGTGTTGCTATGGTGACCAGTGAGTTGAGATAAGGCGGAGCTTTACCTAGCAAAGATTTATAGATGACTTGGAGCCAGTGGGTTTGGCGACGAATATGTAGCGAGGACCAGCCAACAAGAGCATAAAAATCGCAGGGTTGGGTAGTATATGGGGCTTTGGTGACAAAACGGATGACACTGTGATGGCACTTTCCTGAGTAGAGTGTTGGAGGCTATTTTGTAAATGACATCGCCGAAGTCTGGGATCGGTAGGATAGTCAGTTTTTACGAGAGTATGTTTGGCAGCATGAGTGAAGGGAGGCTTTGTTGTGAAATAGGAAGCCGATTCTATATTTAACTTTGGATTGGAGATGCTTAATGTGAGTCTGGAAGGAGTGTTTACAGTCTAGCCAGACATCTAGGTATTTATAGTTGTCCAGAGTAGTGATGCTAGTCGGGGGTGCAAGACGCGATTGGTTGAAGAGCATGCATTTAAGAGCAGCTGGAGGCCACGGAAGGAGTGTTGTATGGCATGTATGGTATACAGAATGATGTGTGCGTAGAGGTGGATAAAAGAATCACTCGCAGCAAGAGCGACATCATCGATATATACAGAGAAAAGAGTCAGCTTGGGAATTGAACCCTGTGGCACCCCCATAGAGACTGCCAGAGGTCCGGACAACAGGCCTTCCGATTTGACACACTGAACTCTATCTGAGAAGTAGTTAGTGAACCAGGCGAGAAGTAGTTAGTGAACCTGTAATGCCTTACGGTCAGATGCCGAGCAGTTTCCATACCAGGCGGTGATGCAACCGGTCAGGATGCTCTCGAAGGTGCGGCTTTAGAACTTTTTGAGTATCTGGGGACCCAAATCTTTTCAGTCTCCTGAGGGGGAAAAGGTTTTTTCGTCCCCTCTTCATGACTGTCTTGGTGTGTTTGGATCATGATAGTTCATTGGTGATATGGACACCAAGGAACTTGAACTCTTGACCCTCCACTACAGCCTCGTCAATGTTAATGGGGGCCTGTTCGGCCCTCCTTTTCCTGTAGTCCACGATCAGCTCCTTTGTCTTGCTCACATTGAGGGAGAGGTTGTTGTCCTGGCACCACACTGCCAGTTCTCTGACCTCCTCCCTATAGGCTTCCTTATCGTTGTTGGTGATCAGGCCTACCACTGTTGTGTCGTTTGAACTTAATGATGGTGTTGATGTCGTGTTTGGCCACGCAGACGTGGGTGAACAGGGAGTACAGGATGGGACTAAGTACACACCCCTGAGGGGCCCAGTGTTGAGGATCAGTGTGGCAGATGTGTTGCCTACCCTCACCACCTGGGGGCGGCCCATCAGGAAGTCCAGGATCCAGTTGCAGGGGGAGGTGTTTAGTCCCAGAGTCCTTAGCTTAGTGATGAGCTTTGTGGGCACTATGGTGTTGAATGCTGAGCTGTACTCAATGAACAGCATTCTCACATATGTGTTCCTTTTGTCCAGGTGGGAAAGAGCAGTGTTGATTGAGATTGCGTCATCTGTGGATCTGTTGGTGCGGTATGTGAATTGGAGTGGGTCTAGGGTATCTGGGTGGATGCTGTTGATGTGAGCCATGACCAGCCTTTCAAAGCACTTCATGGCTACTGATGTGAGTGCTACAGGGCGGTAATCATTTAGGCAGGTTACCTTCACTCCCTTTGGCACAGGGACTATGGTGGTCTGCTTGAAACATGTAGGTATGACAGACTGTCAGGGACAGGTTGAAAATGTCAGTGAAGACACTTGCCAGTTGGGCCATGCATGCTTTGAGTACACGTCCTGGTAATCCGTCTGTCCCGCGGCTTTGTGAATGTTGACCTGTTTAAAGGTCTTGCTCACATTGGCTACCGAGAGCATTATCGCACAGTCATCCAGAACAGCTGGTGCTCTCGTGCCTACTTCAGTGTTGCTTACCTCGAAGCGAGCATAAAAGGCATTTAGCTCGTCTGGTAGGCTCATGTCACTGGGCAGCTCTCGTCTGGGTTTCCCATTGTAGTCCGTAACAGTTTTCAAGCCCTGCCACATTCGATGAGCATCAGAGCCGGTGTAGTAGGATTCAATCTTAAATCTACTTGACGAACCCATCCCGTTAGCGGGATCATTTTCATCAACATCCGCTGAAAACAGCGCTTCCTTGTTGGATTTTCCTCAGGTTTTTGCCTGCAATATCAGTTCTGTTATACTCAGACAATATTTTGACAGTTTGGGTAACTTTAGAGTTTTGAATCCTAATCTGACAATTGTATGCATTTTCTAGTTTCTGGGCCTGAGAAATAGGCAGTTTCAAATGGGTATGTTTTTTAGCCAAAAACAAAAATACCGCACCCTACACTCAAGAAGTTAATCCTGTATTGATGCTTTGCTTGTTTGATGGTTCGTCTGAGGGCATAGTGGAATTTCTTATAAGCGTCCAGATTAGTGTCCCGCTCCTTGAAAGCGGCAGCTTTAGCTCAATGCGGATGTTGCCTGTAATCCATGGCTTCTGGTTGGGGTATGTACGTACAGTCACTGTGGGGACGACGTCGTCGATACACTTATTGATGAAGCCGATGACTCCTCAACGCCAATGGATAAATCCTGGAACACTTCTGTATTGAGCGAGTCACCGGTACTTCCTGCTTTAGTTTTTGTTTGTAAAGCAGGAATCAGGAGGATATAATTATGGTCAGATTTTCCAAATGGAGGGCGGGGGAGAGCTTTGTATGCATCTCTGTGTGGAGTAAAGTTGGGCTAGAGTTTTTATTTATTTATTTTTTTATGTATTTTATTCCCCCCTCTGGTTGTACATGTAACATGCTGGTAAAAAAAATTGGTACAGCTGATATAAGTTTACCTGCATTAAAGTTCCCGGCCACTAGGAGCGCCGCTGGATGAGCATTTCCTTGTTTGCTTACTGCCTTATAAAGTTGGTTGAGTGCCAGCATCGGTCTGTGGTGATAAATAGAATGCTACGAATAATATAGATAGTATGGTCTACAGCTTATCATAAGGTACTCTACCTCAGGCGAGCAATACCTCGAGACTTCTTTAATATTTTAGACATCGCGCACCAGCTGTTATTGACAAAAAGACACACACCCCCACCCCTTCTCTTACCAGACGTAGCTTCTTCTCTGTTCTGCCGGTGCATGGAAAATCCCACCAGCTCTATATTGTCCGTGTCGTCATTCAGCCACGACCCGGTGAAACATAAGATATTACCATTTTTGATGTCCCGTTGGTTGGATAAACGTAATCGTAGGTCATTAATTTCATTTTCCAATGATTGCATGTTAGCAAGTAGAACAGATAACAGTGGGAGTTTAGTCGCTCGGTCTACGGATTCTCAGCACCTTCTTTTCCTCCATCGTTTCTTCACGCAAATAACGGGAATTTGGGCCTGTTCCCGGGAAACCAGTATATCCGTCTCGTCGGACTCGTTAAAGGAAAAAGCTTCTTCCAGTTCGTGGTGAGTAATCGCTGTTCTGATGTCCAGAAGATATTTTTGGTCATAAGAGATGGTAGCAGCAACATTATGTACAAAATAAGTTTAAAAAAACAAGTAACAAACAACGCAAAAAACGAACAAAATAGCTCAGTTGGTTAGGAGCATGTAAAACGTTCATCCTCTCCGGCGCCATCTTATATTTTGTGAGAGAAAAGATAATTTGCCCTTATTAAACTTAAAAAATGAATGTAGGGCTATTTTCTGGAAAATGTGCCAGATGTTAAGACTACAAGCCATTATAAATGGCCTATTTGCGAGATTGACTTGTCATTTCAATCAGCGTAGGCTAGGCCTACTGACTAAAATCCAGGTTTATGATTGTAATTCAACTTTGTCATGGTTTGGTTAGCTGGATGCAGGTAGCTTATAGCCCCTGGTAGGCCTACATCTCATTTCAGATAACCTACAGTAGCCTCGGCAAGATGTAACATGAACGATTTAGCAGCTTGCTTAGTTCGAATTGACAGACTAATTCATTCAACATGAATATCGAGGCGCTTCCAAGGTAATAAGTGCTTCAGTTGCCGAACAGGCTACTAAGGATGGGGGTCGTAATTTCAATCACTGAACCAAATGTGAACAAGAGACCTATGCTTGTCAACAACAGCCAGTGTTTTTATTTATTTACCTGTAGTCTAATCTGATTTACTTTCAATCTAATCAATTCCAACAAACAGCTGATTGGTAATTGAGTTAGCAGCTGTGACCATGATCACAATTGATAACATCCAATTTCATTATCTAAACATGGCCATTCATAATTGTATAATAACATAAGGCTACAACAACAATAAACTGAAGTTATAATATAACCTATTTATTACATCCAGTGGTGTAAAATGCTTAAGTAAAAATACTTAAGTATTACTTTGTTTTTTAGGGTATCTGTACTTTACTATTTATATTTTTGACAACTTTTTTACTTCATTACATTCCTAAAAACAAAGTAGGTACTTTTACACTGTATATTTTCCCTGACAAAAGTTCTCTTTACATTTTGAATGCTTTAAGGACAGAAAGTGTCTAATTCACGCATTTATCAAGAGAACATCCCTGGTCATCCCTAATGCCTCTGATCTGGCAGACTCACTAAACAGAGAACATCCCTGGTCATCCCTAATGCCTCTGATCTGGCAGACTCACTAAACACACGTGCTTTGTTTCTAAATTATGTCTGAATGTTGGAGATAACCCCTGGCTATCCATAAATGTTAAAAAACAAATTTATATGCAATGACTCCAGTCATATTGTCATTTCAACGTATTTATTGTATAAAATGGTAGGCTACAGTAGCCTACATAGGCATTTTAAAAGTAGCCCAAAAACCTGCAACCAATACATTTTTACCCATGACATCATTTTCATTGTAGCCCAATTTAGAAGGGAAACGCTGATGGTAGAGGGCGGCTTGATCATTTTTATGACAATGGTATGACTGAGGTGCAACCTATGAATAAGATATTTACCAGAAGTGACTAACATGGCTTGATGTTTTGAGTCACCATTTGAACCCATTAATCTGAATATTAGTCAGAGAGCGAGAGAGACAGGGGAATTTTGTCAGACCTGGGCCCTGACAGTAAATCTCAGTAAGACAAAAAATAATGGTGTTCCAAAAAAGGTCCAGTTGCCAGGACCACAAATACAAATTCCATCTAGACACTGTTGCCCTAGAGCACACAGGTCACTATACATACCCTGGCCTAAACATCAGCGCCACAGGTCACTATACATACCCTGGCCTAAACATCAGCGCCACAGGTCACTATACATACCCTGGCCTAAACATCAGCTCCACAGGTCACTTCCACAAAGCTGTGAGACAAGGCGAGGAACATGTGCCTTCAAAAGGAACATAAAATTCAACATACCAATTAGGATCTGGCTAAAAATACTTGAATCAGTTATAGAGCCCATTGCCCTTTATGGTTGTGAGGTCTGGGGTCCGCTCACCAACCAAGAATTCACAAAATGGGACAAGCACCAAATTGAGACTCTGCATGCTTAATTCTGCAAAACTATCCCCGGTGTACAACATAAAACACCAAATAATGCCTGCAGAGCAGAATTTGGCTGATACCCGCTAATGATCAAAATTCAGAAAAAAAGCAATGAAAAGGATACAAAGCAAACCACTACAGAGAGAAGAGTTCCCTAAGCAAGCTGGTCCTGGGGCTCTGTTCACAAAAACAAACACACCCCACAGAGCCCCAGGACAGCAACACAATTAGACCCAACCAAATCATCAGAAAACAAAAAGATAATTACTTGACACATTGGAAAGAATTAACAAAAACAGGGCAAACTGGAATGCTATTTTGCCCAAAATGGAGAGTACACAATGGCAGAATACCTGACCACTGACTGACCCAAACTTAAGGAAATTTTTGTACAGACTCCGTTAACATAGCCTTGCTATTGAGAAAGGCCGCCGTAGGCAGACCTGGCTCTCAAGAGAAGACAGGCTATGGGCACTCTGCCCACAAAATGAGGTGGAAACTGAGCTGTACTTTCTAACCTCCTGTCTAATGTATGACCATATTAGAGACACATATTTCCCTCAGATTGTACAGAACCATAAAGATTTTGAAATCAAATCCAATTTTGATTAACTCCCATATCTACTGGGTGAAATACCACAGTGTGACATCACAGCAGCAAAATTTGTGACCTGTTGCCACAAGAAAAGGTCAACCAGTGAAGAACAAACACCATTGTAAATACAACCCATATTTAAATGTTTATTTATTCTCCCTTTTGTACTTTAACTATTTGCATGTCATTACAACACTGTATATAAACATAATGACTTTTGAAATGTCCTTAACCTTTTGGAACTATGGTGAGTGTGATGTAAATGGTTTATTTTAATTGTATCTTTCACTTGCCTTGGCAATGTAAGCGTATGTTTCCCATGCTAATGAAGTCCCTTACATTGACAGCGGTGATGCCGTTGTTTATGGCTCACAGGTTTCTTCACCTCTCCAGGTAGGAAGAGGAAGGACATCAGTGTTGTTGTTCAGAGCCTTGTCTGTTATCTTCCCATCTCTCTAGACTGTCCACCAAGCCAGCAGGGCTCCTCCACCAGAGAGATGCCCAGAGGGGGCTGAGGCCAGGGCTCTCCACCCGGTCTCCAAGGAGAGCACCATACTCAGCTTCAGCCTGGAGATGAGACGAGAGGATGACCTGGACGACCTGGAGAGGTGGGCTGAATCAGTCAGCCAGTCACTCAGCCAGTCACTCAGTCAATCATCCATGAACTGTTTTCGAACATAGTCCCCACATTTTAGGGGACCAAAAGTATTGGGACAAATTTACTTAACTTTTTACTACTTTAATACATATTTAAGTATTTGGTCCCATATTCCTAGCACGTAATGATTTACATGGAACTTGTGACTCTACAAATTTGTTGGCTGCATTTGCTGTTTGTTTTGGTGGTTTGTTTGGTTTTTTTTAGATCATTTTGTGCCCAATAGAAAGCAATAGTAAATAATACATTAGCTGTATTAAAGCTGACAATTTAACCTCAGTCATTGTATCATTTCAAATCCAAAGTGCTTGAGTACAGTCAAACTCCCCCAAAAATATTTCACACTTCAATACTTTTAGAGCTTACTGTATATACCTGGAATGTGTGTTCACGTGCATATTATATTTAGTGTAGAATGTATTTGAATGTTTCCCAAACCCGTGCACGTTTAGGTTTTTGCCGTAGCATAACACAGCTGACTCAAATACCCAACTCATCGTCAAGCTTTGATTATTTGAATCAGCTGTGTAGTGCTGGGGTAAAAACCAAAGTGTTCACCCAGGGGGCCCCGGGACCTAGTTTGGGGAAACCCTGTTTTAATGGACCACTGGCCTCACACGAATCTCCATAAAAATGTATAACGTCATGTATCGTCCCTGAACAAAGTGACTCCTATCGCCCCATGGAAGACCTCACAGAAGAGGATGTCAACAAAGCCGATGGTGAGGTTGACGATCTGTTCCTGGTTGCCATGACGAACACCAGAATCTCTGTGGTGAGGGGGCGTGGCTGCGGTGACGGAGCTCTTGTCACAACTGTGGCAAGTCGGATTGTAACTTCAACGAGGTTGTCATGGTCGCAGAGTCCAGCAAAGTCACCCTGGGTAAGTTTTAATAATATGTATTTGTAAGCAGTGGGGGCAGTTCCCAGCACACTTGTATTTTTGACTTGCTTTTAATTGATAGGACAGTGAGTAGAGGGGACAGGAAAGACTGGAGAAGATTGTGTTCAATAGATAGTGGGATGGTTTCGTACCCAGGCAGACACGATACATGAGCACTGGGGAGTGGCAGCATATAACCACAAGCTAGACCACAGCAGGCCACCCTTCATTTTCATCTAACCAGGGTGTACCCTGGGCATGTTCTGGTGCTGACTTCAAAAGATTCAACGCGTCTGGTTGGTAAGTAGGCTGTTCCTTTTATTAACAGTATCGGTACTGCCAACCGAGCAGTGCTTCTGGAGCATTTTATTCTACTGTTGTAACTGGTTTTTGCCTGGCATTTAAGAAGACATTGTATGGTGACAACAGATACTTTCTGGAACTACTTACTCAACTCTACCTGGTTCCAAATCGCGGGCGATAGCGGTGCTTGTAGAAACAATCATAGTTACATTTTTATATTTTATTACAGTATAATTACAATTTATTTAACTCTAACTGGTTCCAAATCGTGGCTAGTGGTGCTTATAGAAGCTATATTTTATTTTCATATTTATTACTGTGAATTAACCATTTAATCACATAATTTCTGAGTAAATACAGGTTATTTTGTGTGATGTGAAATACACTTCCCTCATTACTGGCTCCCATGACCTTTCCGACAGAGAAGTGAAACCCTGGTCATGAATACCATATCACAATCACCATGTCCACGTAGTTATAAACTAGACTGGATCCCTTCCACATCTACTCCACATAGTTATAAACTAGACTGGATCCCTTCCACATCTACTCCACATAGTTATAAACTAGACTGGATCCCTTCCACATCTCCTCCACTCTTAGCACCATGGGATTATTTCACTTGTGCTGCTTCACCAATGCTCTGCCATGGGTCCCAAACAATGACATCATCCAAACGAAGAGCTTGTTGAGGTATGCTTCCTCATCTTCTTCACTGTATTTTCTGATGACCGTTTTGTCTGTTTGTTTCTCTCTTTTTGTGTTCAGTGTCACGAGGAATGGGCAACTTGGAAAAAGTACAACAGTTGGACAACCTCTTTATTGAAAACTATTTATGCCACATGTACCTTCGGCGTAGACGTACACATAAGATGTGGAGTGTTCCCACTTTGTCAGCAACTCCAGGTTTGTTATAGAATAACGTGTTTTTGTATTATGTCGACGATTTTCTTATTCTTTTATCATAATAACAATTATACAACTGTTTATTAAACGTTGCAATGGCAATTAGTGTACAAATATTTAACTTGATGATGGACAGTCTGGACTACAGACTGCGAACGTTAACTTTAGCCCAATGTTTTTTGTTACTATGGTAATAACTGATTTGTTTATTGATTGATTTATTCCAGAGAAGATCACCATCTATCACTACAAGTCTGACTGTGTGGACGGAGAGTTTCGGGGGGTCCCTGTGGTGCTCAACTTCACCAGCTCTAACTGTTTCCTCAAGTGTGTTAAGGACGGAGAGCGAGTCTCTCTCTGTGTTGGGGTGAGCACATACCCTTCTGCTTTCTGCTGCTAAGACGAATGTTAGCAAGGCCCTGACAAACGAAACTGCAAAGGGAGAGTATCGAGTTGGGTTCTCATACTGTATTTATTGCAGGGCAGCAAGGAGGGAGCGTGTGCACCAAAACAGTACAACAGACCCTCAATACTACTTCCCTAAAGAGAGGATATTTCTGCAGATACACAAATAACTTCTCACAAGGTCACAGCATACCCTGACTCTACCCTGACTCTACCCTGACTCTACCCTGACTCTACCCTGACTCTACAGAACACCTTTCTAATATTGAGTTGCACCCCCAGTCCCCCCTTTTGCCCTCAGAACAGCCTCAATTTGTCGGGACATGGACTCAACAAGGTGTCAATAGCGGGGTCAGGTGGTTCAAGGCCCTCTAGTAGACATTGGGGTCAGGTGGTTCAAGGCCCTCTAGTAGACATTGGGGTCAGGTGGTTCAAGGCCCTCTAGTAGACATTGCGGTCAGGTGGTTCAGGGCCCTCTAATAGACATTGGGGTCAGGTGGTTCAGGGCCCTACAAACATTGGGGTCAGGTGGTTCAAGGACCTCTAATAGACATTGGGGTCAGGTGGTTCAAGGCCCTCAAGACATTGGGGTCAGGTGGTTCAGGGCCCTCTAGACATGGTGGTTCAGGGGTCAGGTGGTTCAAGGCCCTCTAGTAGACATTGGGGTCAGGTGGTTCAGGGCCCTCTAATAGACATTGGGGTCAGGTGGTTCAAGGACCTCTAATAGACATTAGGGTCAGGTGGTTCAAGGCCCTCTAGTAGACATTGGGGTCAGGTGGTTCAAGGCCCTCTAGTAGACATTGGGGTCAGGTGGTTCAAGGCCCTCTAGTAGACATTGGGGTCAGGTGGTTCAAGGCCCTCTAGTAGACATTGGGGTCAGGTGGTTCAAGGCCCTCTAGTAGACATTGGGTCAGGTGGTTCAAGGCCCTCGACTTCAACCCACTTGGAGGAGGTATCTAATACAAACAACATTTTTGACCCTTTACTTGGTGGTAAACAGATGACATTGATTTGAAGCTTTCCAAAGGGTTCCCATGGTAGTGATCTGGTTCCCATTCCAGTAACTGGAGTGGTTGTTTTCATGTTGTGTTTCAGATCTTTTTAACCATGTTGTTTTTGCACATTGTGCCAAATTTGGGACAATACCATTCTTTCCTACACATTCCCAACATCTCTCCTTGGACTCATGCCTCGTTCCATGATACTATACGTATGTGTGCAAGATAGGGAAGTAGTATGAGTGGCGCCCCCGTACGGCCGTCTGGGGGGCGCCAGACGCCATCGTCATCGGGTTTTCAGCCTGAAGAATCAAACACCACTTTTCAACGGTATCAGCATTGTTTTGCATATTAACAGCACCAGTAGAAGTATGTACAGTCACCATGGGTGAGTCCCGTGAGGGGATGAGGAGGGGAGGAGGCAGTGGGGAGGAGGAACCGCGGGTGAGTCCCGTGAGGGGAGGAGGAACCGCGGGTGAGGGGAGGAGGAACCGCGGGTCCTCGGGTGAGGGGAGGAGGAAGAATCGCGGGTGAGTCCCGTGCCAGGGGTCAGAGGATCCCCTTTCGTAACAGAATCGGCCCTAAAAGTGGGCGGCACATTTAATAACGGCACCAGCGTTGGGTAACGCCGCCGCTCCGAACAATGCCGCTACCGTCGTGTTTAACAACGTCATAAACCCACAACCTCCTGAAGTCCTTCAAACACCACCTACATACCTTGAATCAGTATAGATTGTCACCTTCTTACGCCTCGATCACACCGACGGCGTCATCACGTTTTGGTACATCAGAAGTACATTAATTTCCAATGGACCACTGCATTTGCCTTGCTGCATTGCGCTGCGTTCTGTGTGGTGGTGTATGTTGGTGTAAAACTGCATGCATAGACGACTTGACAGAAGTGGTAGCAGAAGGGGAGTGTTGAACTGTTGTTGGACAAACCCAGATGATGCTGCATACCTTTCTGCGTAATAACGCTGATGGTGTGATCGAGGCACCATCCCTCTGTCAGCATCAACGCGTGCGTCAGCGCCCTCCCCTCTGCCAACTGTGCTGAGGTACCAGGATGTAACGGAGCAGACCCTAGCCATGTGTGGACTGTGACTACAGCGGGCCCCGCCCATCTATTTCCCATTTGGTCCAGGTAGGATGACCCATCTGAATATGACACTAAGTCAGCATTTAAAAGGCACGTCACACAAGTCCTGGTTGGCAGTGACGATGTCACCATCACGTCTAGACAGCAGTGATGGATGGTGTCGTTGGGATTGGTAGGAGAGTTGCGGGGTTTTTAGCCGAGCACATTTTACTACATGTCCCCTGACAGCAGCTTCCCAACCGGTGAACCTGGTCGACGTCACCTGGTTAGTTTTCCCCTACTACGGAGCGTGTTCTGTCGACGGAGGCATATGGCCCGTTGGATGAGGTCTTGAATTTGAGGATCTTTGTGACTCCAGTTCCTCATCTAGTTGATGCATGTTATGTTTGAGATTCAACCACTGAAGTCTGGTGTTTTCAAATTAGCCGAACTGGAAAATAATGTTAATGTCATGAGGCATTGGTCCCGGTCCCGACCGGGTTTCATTGCAAAGGACTTTTTGTGGCAGCGTTTGATTCTTGCTCGGTCCAGGGAACCACCCTTTGGCCAGATGGTGTCTGTGAACTGACTTAGGAAAGTACTCAATTTCCTCATCTTGAGAGAACTCCTGCAACTCTGAGCTGCTTGGTAGTCCAGAGACCATTTGTCTTCAGTCTCAACAGCCTGCTCTTTACAATTAAGAGGCTCCCATGTTTTTTAACAGATTTTTAAAATATATATGTATTTTACAGGCTTGGTGAGATCTTCAGTTATATTTTCACTATTTCAGTTCAATGAGATCTACAGATGGCACTATATTGTTGGTGAGCGCTTCGGGTATATTTGCATTTGAAATTCACATAATTTGCATGTATTTAGGTTCAGGTCATAAAATAATTTCTAAACAGTATAATAAAGGGATATTTACCACGGGTCTAGTGCCCAAAATACACAGTAATAGTTGTTAAACTCATAATCTGACATGTATTACCTTGAGTTCTCACCCAGATGGACCTTACTTTATCCAGGATCATTCCTGGGTTTAATTTAACACAACATTTAGTCCAGGATCTACTAAACTAACATATGGAATTGTTTTAATATGGTCAGGGTTATCTACTAGGGTTAGAGTACTAAACTAACATATGGAATTGTTTTAAGATGGTCATACCATGGATCATTTAGCTATTTGATGTTAGGGTTAGCTACTAGGGTTAGCTACTAGGGTTAGCTACTAGGGCTAGGGTTAGCTACTAGGGTTAGGGTTAGCTACTAGGGTTAGCCACTAGGGCTAGGGTTAGCTACTAGGGCTAGGGTTAGCTACTAGGGTTAGCTACTAGGGCTAGGGTTAGCTACTAGGGCTAGGGTTAGCTACTAGGGTTAGCTACTAGGGTTAGCCACTAGGGCTAGGGTTAGCCACTAGGGCTAGGGTTAGCTACTAGGGCTAGGGTTAGCTACTAAGGTTAGCTACTAGGGTTAGGGTTAGCTACTAGGTTTAGGGTTAGCTACTAGGTTTAGGGTTAGCTACTAGGTTTAGGGTTAGCTCCTAGGGTTCGCTACTAGGTTTAGGGTTAGCTACTAGGGTTAGCTACTAGGTTTAGGGTTAGCTACTAGGGTTAGCTACTAGGACTAGGGTTAGCTACTAGGGCTAGGGTTAGCTACTATGGTTATCTACTAGAGTTAGGGTACTAAGTTAACATATGGAATTGTTTTAATATGGTCATACCATGGATCATTTAGCTATTGGATTTAGAATTTTAGGACCTCTTTAGGTATATTTGATAAAATATTGAATATGGCCTTTACTATTACAGCCCAAAGAAACACATGGACGAACATTCAGAAATGGTCAAAATGACAGTCAAAAAACATCATAAGGAAGGTTTTGATAGTTTTAACCTGTACACGTCCTTTCAGTCTTGTGACAGACTGCATCAGGAAGGACGATGAGGAGATCCAGCCGTTTGTCTTCTACATGAAGGCTGAAATGAGCAAACAACGCCGGTTTGAGTCCGCCTACTGCCAGGGCTGGTTCATCCACACTTCTAACGAGACTAAAGTAGTTTTGGGGAAACCCCAGGGGATGATGGGGGACCAGTCATCCATAAATGATGAAGAGGGTTTGTTGTTTCTGAATGTTATGTTTCTCTAATTTTTTTATATATACCATCATTTTATAACATGGTTGTTTTGAAGTGATCTGTCCTATATCAACGAGATGTCAGAAAGCTTAGGAAATATTTGTGTTTTTTTGGACACATATATTAAATCCCTTATTTGTGTTGGCACAAAGCTAATTCCGTTCTTCCATTTATTTGTATGGGTTCCCTTCAGACGATTCTCAAAGACTCTTGTGGGGGTCGTGAAGCAAAACGGAGAACACCATCGTGTTTGTGAGAGTCATCTTCCCATAGAGTTAGTAGGCCAAACCGTTCGGATGCTACAGACGTTTTTCGTGAGAGAACTGATTTTCGGGATGGCTCATGGTCTGACAAACACAGCTGGAGCTCGGCCACCTTCCACCGCAGATTTTTTATTTTTTATTTTACCTTTATTTAACTAGGCAAGTCAGTTAAGAACAAATTCTTATTTTCAATGACGGCCTAGGAACAGTGGGTTAACTGCCTGTTCAGGGGCAGAACGACAGATTTGTACCTTGTCAGCTCAGGGGTTTGAACTGCAACCTTGCGGTTACTAGTCCAACAATCTAACCACTAGGCTACCCTGCCGCCTCTACACTCTAACCACTAGGCTACCCTGCCGCCTCTACACTCTAACCACTAGGCTACCCCTGCCGCCCCCAGATGTGAAAGGGCAACATAGGAGGATGTGGGGGATCGAGACTCAGCCCATGCAAATATCTCTAGCTTAAGTTGACGGATTTAGATGGGGATTTATTTTAATTACATTCACTAGCATGACACACAGATGTGCATCAGTAGACTCTTAAGGATAAAGACTTGTGTTCAATATAACTGCTACTATATGTATTTTTAGTTCACCACTAATTGCATTTTTTTTTTTCAAATAACTTCATAGCAGTCAGTTAAGGAAATGAGACCAAGGACTGTGGTTATTCCCTGTTGTGTTGTGGTTATTCCCTGTTGTGTTGTGGTTATTCCCTGTTGTGTTGTGGTTATTCCCTGTTGTGGTTATTCCCTGTTGTGGTTATTCCCTGTTGTGTTGTGGTTATTCCCTGTTGTGTTGTGGTTATTCCCTGTTGTGTTGTGGTTATTCCCTGTTGTGTTGTGGTTATTCCCTGTTGTGGTTATTCTGTGTTGTGGTTATTCCCTGTTGTGTTGTGGTTATTCCCTGTTGTGTTGTGGTTATTCCATGTTCATGTTGAATTTGAGTAGTGAATAGTGTTCCCTATACTGCACAGGTCCATTCAGGCTTTAAAAGCAGATTTAGGTAGATCTGCACAAGGACTAAAAGGAATTGGTGAATAATAATAATAATAATATCTTCAACCTGTACATATCCTTTCAGACGTGTGACCAACACAGACTGAAAAGCATCAGGAAGGACGATGAGGAGATCCAGGCGTTTGTCTTCTACATGAAGGCTGAAATGAGCAAACAACGCCGGTTTGAGTCCGCCTACTGCCAGGGCTGGTTCATCCACACTTCTAACGAGACAAAAGTAGTTTTGGGGAAACCCAAGGGGATGACGGGGGACCAGTCATTCTTCTTTGTCATCCATAAATAAATGATGGAGAGGGTTTGTTGTTTCTGCATGTTATGTTTCTCTATGTAGTTTCTATAGTGTATTTTTATACCATCATTTTATACCATGTCATTTTGTATTGATCACATGAGTCCCTGGAAAACAATGATGATTGCTGGCTACCATAAATGTACTGTAGATTCATTGAATGTAGAGAAACGGAGCCCAGGAAAAGAATGGGTGTGTACTGATATTACAGTGTGTGTGTGATGCAACAGTGGCCTGTTTATTCTGCTATTGCAGAGAGAAGTAGCTATGTATCATACACAAATAATTAGCATTTGTTTGTATTTTTCAGTTATTGATCGTTTAGTCAGATGAGTAATGCTTTTATATTTTTCTGTGACTTAAGTATTTTTTTTTTTTTTTTTTAGAATAAAAATATATTCTAAAACTCTACAAATGTCTTGAATTTATACATAATTTAAACGAATGATCCAACTTCTAATGTGGTCTTCTTGAAAGAGTTGTTGTTGTAGGGAGTTTTTCCAGATCTGTCAAGTCGTCTGTCAAACTTTCACACTGACAGTGTCAGGACCCGGTTACGAACCCGGGTCTCCGGAACAACCCTGGCCAAATCCTGACAGACAGTCAGCGACTCAGAACCCTGTCTGTTCATCCTCTTCCCTCTCAAATGTTTTGTTGGTCACGCCGTAGGGGTTCTCTGCCTTCTCTTCAGCTTTCGCTGCAGATTTCCTGGAGATGTAGAAGAGAAAGAACTGTCGTGTGTCTTTTAAAAATGGCTTAAATGAACATTTTGTCAATGGTGAGGTTGTTAATAAAATATGTAGCAATTTAATTAGTCTCTTCCAGACCTGGGTCGAATACATGTCAAATACTTGAAGTTGTGGATTTAGGTTGACTAGATTTGTAGGATTAAGTTTGGTTCAAACTGTATTTTAACCTCTTACTCCTTTCATTCCTTAAAACAACAAAGCATCTCACAGTTGGCGCTGACTTAGGATCAGGTTTGCCTTTTAGATCATAATGGATATATGATTACATGGACAGGGAGGACCTGATCCTAGATCAGCACTCTTATTCTGGTATGCTTTATGAATGGGGTTGCAAAATCCTGGTAACTTTGCCCAAATTTCCCTGGTTTTCCAGAAATCCTGGTTGGAAGAAACCAGAGATGATCAACCCTGTTATAAGGTCCAGACTCACTTCTTCCTGTCTCTGAAACCAGAGATGATCAACCCTGTTATAATGCCCAGACTCACTTCTTCCTGTCTCTGAAACCAGAGATGATCAACCCTGTTATAAGGCCCAGGCTCACTTCTTCCTGTCTCTGAAACCAGAGATGATCAACCCTGTTATAAGGCCCAGGCTCACTTCTTCCTGTCTCTGAAACCAGAGATGATCAACCCTGTTATAATGTCCAGGCTCACTTCTTCCTGTCTCTGAAACCAGAGATGATCAACCCTGTTATAAGGATCAACCCTGTTATAATGCCCAGACTCACTTCTTCCTGTCTCTGAAACCAGAGATGATCAACCCTGTTATAAGGTCCAGACTCACTTCTTCCTGTCTCTGAAACCAGAGATGATCAACCCTGTTATAAGGTCCAGACTCACTTCTTCCTGTCTCTGAAACCAGAGATGATCAACCCTGTTATAAGGTCCAGACTCACTTCTTCCTGTCTCTGAAACCAGAGATGATCAACCCTGTTATAAGGTCCAGACTCACTTCTTCCTGTCTCTGAAACCAGAGATGATCAACCCTGTTATAAGGTCCAGACTCACTTCTTCCTGTCTCTGAAACCAGAGATGATCAACCCTGTTAAGTAAGGCCCAGACTCACTTCTTCCTGTCTCTGAAACCAGAGATGATCAACCCTGTTATAAGGTCCAGACTCACTTCTTCCTGTCTCTGAAACCAGAGATGATCAACCCTGTTATAAGGTCCAGACTCACTTCTTCCTGTCTCTGAAACCAGAGATGATCAACCCTGTTATAAGGTCCAGACTCACTTCTTCCTGTCTCTGAAACCAGAGATGATCAACCCTGTTATAAGGTCCAGACTCACTTCTTCCTGTCTCTGAAACCAGAGATGATCAACCCTGTTATAATGTCCAGACTCACTTCTTCCTGTCTCTGAAACCAGAGATGATCAACCCTGTTATAAGGTCCAGACTCACTTCTTCCTGTCTCTGAAACCAGAGATGATCACTCACTTCCTGTCTTGAAACCAGAGATGATCAACCCTGTTATAAGGCCCAGACTCACTTCTTCCTGTCTCTGAAACCAGAGATGATCAACCCTGTTATAAGGTCCAGACTCACTTCTTCCTGTCTCTGAAACCAGAGATGATCAACCCTGTTATAAGGTCCAGACTCACTTCTTCCTGTCTCTGAAACCAGAGATGATCAACCCTGTTATGAATAGGCCCAGACTCACTTCTTCCTGTCTCTGAAACCAGAGATGACCCTGTTATAAGGTCCAGACTCACTTCTTCCTGTCTCTGAAACCAGAGATGATCCCTGTTATAAGGTCCAGACTCACTTCTTCCTGTCTCTGAAACCAGTCCCATGACCACCCCAAACACCACCAGCCAGACGGTGACCGGCTGCTCCACGGGCGGGGCCAGCGTTGCTAGGAGACCCTCGAACTCCAGAGTTTTATCGTCCAGTTTGAATGCGTCATTGATTCGACCTCTGGACATCCTAGTGAGATGAACGATGGCTTGAGTCATGGGGTTATGGGTAATGTTTCATGTACAAATACTGGAATAAAACATCCATAAGAGGATTTACTGAATGCTGGTGGGAAAATGCAGCAGTTTATGGCTTTAGTTTCAGAAACCACATCACGAATGCTACACAAAATGTTATAACTCTGTTTCAGACAGTCTTGTGGTGTCGCTCACTCAATCAGTTTGGCAGATATGATCGGGCAAAGGTTGTTTTAGCATGTGTAATCAGCTCACGTTCAAGGGTTGACTCCTTTACCTGATAGCAGCCTCTACCTCAGCTTTGGGAATGACCACGGCAGAGTTGGCAGGGTCAGTCACCACAAAGTAGAAAGAGATTCTGGCTGTCTCCTTGTAGGTGTGGATGTTCTCTGTCCTGGAACAAAGATAATAAAATGACGTGATGTCACAAGAAGATTCTAATAAATAATATTAATACAATATATATACATTTTCATTCTGGAATGTGATGGGAGTGACTGACATAAAGAGAAGCAAAGCTGAGAGTGTGTGATGACTAGGTGGACTTTTATTTTTTTACCTTTATTTTACTAGGCAAGTCAGTTAAGAACAAATTCTTATTTTCAATGATGGCCTAGGAACAGTGGGTTAACTGTCTGTTCAGGGGCAGAATGACAGATTTGTACCTTGTCAGCTTGGGGATTTGAACTTGCAACCTTTTGGTTGCTAGTCCAACTCTCTAACCACTAGGCTACCCTGCCTCCCCATTGTGAAACACTTACGTGAAAAGAGCTGCCGTCTTGTTGACCTCAAGGTAATACTGTCTCATGGCGTAGGCCATGTTGGCTTTGAACAGGTACATCTCGTTGGCGTTCCACATGTACTGGAAGAGAAACAATTCAAGTCAGTTCAACTGGTTTATATGAAGAGATTGTCCAAATGAAAAGGTAGTGGAGCTGTTTAACAACCACGTTCAGCTTCGTGTACTCACTGCCTTGTCACCCATAGCTGCTTTCAGACTCAACCTCACTTTGTAGGCATTCTCTGAGACTGTTGAACAGATAGGAAGTATGCATTATTTATAGAATATATCACTTTTAACTACATCTAAAATTGCATAGAACATAGTATGGAGCGATGTATTGACTATGCATACTGGATAGTGAGCTCGATACAGAATCTGGACTCACATGGGTCCACTGTACGTTTGTACTACTTTGTGTGAAGCGATATATTGGCTATGCACACTAGATAGTGCCCTAGTATGGATAGGGACACTACTCTATAGGTACTCACATGGGTCCTCAGCTGCTCTCCATCCTGGCTTCCTGTTGTTCTTCCTGTTTTCTTCTATTAGCCAAACATGGAGGTCCTTGAAGTAGTCCAGGAGAGGGGCGGAGTCCATCTGGGCATTTCCTGAAATCGTCTCCAGGGCTCTGGTCCACGACTTTGACCTCCCGAACTCCAGCATCGTCCTGTAAAATGAGATGTGGTTGTTAGTTTGTTTACTTGTTCATTGGCCATTCAGCATTCTTAGAAGTAGACATGACAGACGCAACAACAAACAGATTTGGTAGGAGCACCTGAGCTTGTCCCCGGCTGCTGTAGAGTTGGTGATGTCACACTTGAATAAGGGTCCAGAGTGGCCAGCTGCCTCACAGAGAGCCTTCTGGAACTGGAACTGATAGATAGTCCTGGTGAAGTATCTATGACAGAGACAGTCCTGGGTCAGATACAGTACATGTCCTGGTGAAGTATCTATGACAGAGACAGTCCTGGGTCAGATACAGTACATGTCCTGGTGAAGTATCTATGACAGAGACAGTCCTGGGTCAGATACAGTACATGTCCTGGTGACGTATCTATGACAGAGAGAGACAGTCCTGGGTCAAGTACAGTACATGTCCTGGTGAAGTATCTATGACAGACAGAGACAGTCCATGTCCTGGTGACGTATCTATGACAGAGAGAGACAGTCCTGGGTCAAGTACAGTACATGTCCTGGTGAAGTATCTATGACAGAGAGAGACAGTCCTGGGTCAGATACAGTACATGTCCTGGTGAAGTATCTATGACAGAGACAGTCCTGGGTCAGATACAGTACATGTCCTGGTGAAGTATCTATGACAGAGACAGTCCTGGGTCAGATACAGTACATGTCCTGGTGACGTATCTATGACAGAGAGAGACAGTCCTGGGTCAAGTACAGTACATGTCCTGGTGAAGTATCTATGACAGACAGAGACAGTCCTGGGTCAGATACAGTACATGTCCTGGTGACGTATCTATGACAGAGAGAGACAGTCCTGGGTCAAGTACAGTACATGTCCTGGTGAAGTATCTATGACAGAGAGAGACAGTCCTGGGTCAGATACAGTACATGTCCTGGTGAAGTATCTATGACAGAGACAGTCCTGGGTCAAGTACAGTACATGTCCTGGTGAAGTATCTATGACAGAGACAGTCCTGGGTCAGATACAGTACATGTCCTGGTGAAGTATCTATGACAGAGACAGTCCTGGGTCAAGTACAGTACATGTCCTGGTGAAGTATCTATGACAGACAGAGACAGTCCTGGGTCAGATACAGTACATGTCCTGGTGAAGTATCTATGACAGACAGAGACAGTCCTGGGTCAAATACATGTCTATGCTTCATCATCTCCCACCACCTAAAGCTAAATGGCTGGATGTGAGGGGTAGTGAGAATGGCTGGATGTGAGGGGTGTTGAGAATGGCTGGATGTGAGGGGTAGTGAGAATGGCTGGATGTGAGGGGTGTTGAGAATGGCTGGATGTGAGGGGTTGTGAGAATGGCTGGATGTGAGGGGTAGTGAGAATGGCTGGATGTGAGGGGTAGTGAGAATGGCTGGATGTGAGGGGTGTTGAGAATGGCTGGATGTGAGGGGTAGTGAGAATGGCTGGATGTGAGGGGTGTTGAGAATGGCTGGATGTGAGGGGTAGTGAGAATGGCTGGATGTGAGGGGTGTTGAGAATGGCTGGATGTGAGGGGTAGTGAGAATGGCTGGATGTGAGGGGTAGTGAGAATGGCTGGATGTGAGGGGTGTTGAGAATGGCTGGATGTGAGGGGTAGTGAGAATGGCTGGATGTGAGGGTGTTGAGAATGGCTGGATGTGAGGGGTAGTGAGAATGGCTGGATGTGAATGGCTGGATGTGTAGAGAATGGCTGGATTTGATGGCGGTAGTGAGAATGGCTGGATGTGAGGGGTGTTGAGAATGGCTGGATGTGAGGGGTAGTGAGAATGGCTGGATGTGAGGGGTGTTGAGAATGGCTGGATGTGAGGGGTGTTGAGAATGGCTGGATGTGAGGGGTGTTGAGAATGGCTGGATGTGAGGGGTGTTGAGAATGGCTGGATGTGAGGGGTGTTGAGAATGGCTGGATGTGAGGGGTAGTGAAAATGGCTGGATGTGATGTGTGTTGAGAATGGCTGGATGTGAGGGATATTGAGATGAGACCTGATGAAGGAGTAGTCTCCGGACACGTGGAACAGAGCAGGCGGGTCACAGTATGTCTCATCTCTGGGTAAGGGCTCCACTACACCAACCATATCCCTCCTGGTAACAGAGTTAGCATCAATAGTTAGCATTGTAATGTCCCTATAGTGTATTGCGAAACCAACTATGAGGTTAAAACACTAAACCTCCACTAGAGCTGCTTCTTTACATTGATATACAACACTGATATATTGTTTGCGATTCTTTATCTCCCATCAGCTAAAGCTAAATCAACTGTGACCTATGACAAGCTGAGGAAGCTCCAGAAGAGGTCCTTCCTTACTTTATCTCCTATCAGCTAAAGCTAAATCAACTGTGACCTATGACAAGCTGAATGAGCTCTAGAAGAGGTCCTTCCTTACTTTATCTCCCATCAGCTAAAGCTAAATCAACTGTGACCTATGACAAGCTGAGGAGCTCCAGAAGAGGTCCTTCCTTACTTTATCTCCCATCAGCTAAAGCTAAATCAACTGTGACCTATGACAAGCTGAAGGAAGCTCCAGAAGAGGTCCTTCCTTACTTCATCTCCCACCAGCGCTGCATCCACTGGTCCTTGGGGATGGTCCCCAGGAAGACCTGCCACCTCCACTCCTCCAGCATGTAGGTGAAAGGCAGGGTGGCCACGATGGTCAGGGCCTGCTTCATCAGGAAGTTGATCTCAGTCTCTGCATTGGAGCGGGAGGAAGAAGTGCTGTTTGAGAGAGGGTACATCTAGAATGCTGACAAAGAGTAGGGCCTTCCTTCGGGTGTTATCCGAGACAGGGAGTCACTAGAGGAGCTATTTTGATGAAACAACGTGAAACAAAACCTACAACACAGCCCTGACCCTGGCCCTGTCCCTGACCCTGACCCTGACCCTGGCTCTGTCCTGTCCCTCTCCCTGACCCTGACCCTGTCCCTGACCCTGAGCCCTGTCCCTGTCCCTGTCCCTGTCCCTGTCCCTGTCCCTGTCCCTGACCCTGACCCTGACCCTGTCCCTGACCCTGGCTCTGTCCTGACCCTGTCCCTGACCCTGACCCTATCCGTGTCCTCCCCTGACCCTGTCCCTGTCCCTGTCCCTGACCCTGACCCTGTCCCTGACCCTGACTCTGTCCTGACTCAGTGTTAATTATCCCCATGATATACATGTAGATTTGTCCTGCCCTGGCCTTTCCCTGAATTTGTCCTGTCCCTGTCCTTGACCCTGAGCCCTGGCCCTGTCCTGACCTTGGCCCTGACCCTGACCCTGACCCTGTCCCTGTCCTGACCCTCCCTGACCCTGGCCCTGTCCCTGACCCTGGAGCCATGTCCCTGACCCTGGCCCTGTCCTGACCTTGGCCCTGTCCTCAGTATCAATCCCTGTCCCTGTCCCTGTCCCTGTCCCTGTCCCTGTCCCTGTCCTGACCCTGGAATCTGTCCTGACCCTGGCCCTGTGCCCTGGCCCTGTCCCTGGCCCTGGCCCTGACCCTGTCCCTGACCCTGACCCTGTGTCCCTGTCCTGACCTTGGCCCTGTCCCTGTCCCTGTCCCTGTCCCTGACCCTGTCTCTGTCCCTTCCCTGTCCCTGTCCCTGACCCTGTCCCTGTCCCTGTCCCTGTCCTGACCCTGGCCCTGGCCCTGTCCCTGACCCTGACCCTGTCCATGTCCCTGTCCCTGACCCTGGCACTGACCCTGACCCTGACCCTGGCCCTGGCCCTGACCCTGACCCTGTCCCTGACCATGACCCTGACCCTGGCCTGTCCCTGACCCTGACCCTATCCGTGTCCATGACCCTGACCCTGACCCTGTCCCTGACCCTGACCCTGACCCTGTCCCTGACCCTGTCCCTGACCCTGTCCCTGACCCTGGCTCTGTCCTGTCCCTGTCCCATGACCCTGACCCTGTCCCTGACCCTGACCCTATCCCCATGACCCTGACCCTGACCCTGACCCTGTCCCTGACCCTGACCCTGTCCCTGACCCTGACCCTATCCGTGTCCATGACCCTGACCCTGACCCTGACCCTGTCCCTGACCCTGACCCTATCCGTGTCCATGACCCTGACCCTGACCCTGACCCTGTCCCTGACCCTGACCCTGACCCTGACCCTGTCCCTGACCCTGACCCTATCCGTGTCCCTGACCCTGACCCTGACCCTGACCCTGTCCCTGACCCTGACCCTGACCCTATCCGTGTCCATGACCCTGACCCTGACCCTGACCCTGACCCTGACCCTATTCCTGACCCTGTCGCTGACCCCTATTCTGTTCAGGTGTAACTCAGGTATTCCATAGACCAGCTATAACAACAACAACAACTGTTGTCTAACTGTTATCCTCAGATCTAGATCTGCTTCTACCACTACCTGCCCCTACCCCTGACTCAGGTGTCACCTTTATCCTCGACGAAGTCGTCTGGCAGGAGTCCCAGGGCCTTCAGGTGTTTGGGGGTGGCAGCGGACAGGGACATGATCTCCCCCACAGCCTCGTGGAAGCCCTCGTTAGCCCCGTCTCTCAGCAGGTAGGACAGGTTCCTGTAGGCCATCTGGTACTGGTTGTGTCCCATCTCATGGTGCGCTGTCAGGAAGTGGTCCATGTTCACCTCAGTACACATCTTGATCCTGGAAATGGGGGAAATTTAAGAAGTAGACAAAGTCAGGGAAATACAGTATAATAGGGTATAATACATTATAAAACAGTATAATACAGAATAATACAATATACTACAGTATAATGCATTATAATACGTATAATACAGTATAATACATTATAATATATAATACAGTATAATACAGTAATACAGTATATAATACAGTATAATACATTATAATAAGTATAATACAGTAATACAGTATATACATACAGTATAATAATATATAATACAGTATAATACATTATAATATATAATACAGTATAATACAGTAATACAGTATATAATACAGTATAATATGTTATAATATATAATACAGTATAACATGTTATAATACATAATACAGTAATACAGTATATAATACAGTATAATACAGTATATAATACAGTATAATATGTTATAATACATAATACAGTATAACATGTTATAATACATAATACAGTATAATACAGTATATAATACAGTATAATACAGTATATAATACAGTATAATACAGTATAATACGTTATAATACATAATACAGTATATAATACAGTATAATACAGTAATACAATATATAATACAGTATAATACAGTAATACAGTATATAATACAGTATAATACGTTATAATACATAATACAGTATAATACAGTAATACAGTATATAATACAGTATATAATACAGTATAATACGTTATAATACATAATACAGTATAATACAGTATATAATACAGTATAATACGTTATAATACATAATACAGTATAATACAGTATATAATACAGTACAATACCGTATAATAAGTTCATATTTATGATGAATATTTAATCATTACAATTGATGCTGAGTATAAGGAGGTATAGCCTACAAAATCCGATCAACTCCCTCAGATTTAATTCTACATGTGTGTACAGCATTTTGAAAAGCAGTTCAACGTGCTGTGGATTTTTACCTTGATGACTTCTGTTTCACAACAGAATTCCTTCATATCTTTATGACATGCTGCTGTGACTAACAGGATATGAATTCTATATCAGTAGTTAGTGCCTGCAGTCTCTCTGTCCCTCCCTAAGGCTCTACTTACTGCGTGTCCAGGGATAAATACAGTAGGAACATGATTCATGTTACCTGAAGTCCTCTCTGTCCCTCCCTAAGGCTCTACTTACTGCGTGTCCAGGGATAAATACAGTAGGAACATGATTCCTGTTACCTGAAGTCCTCTCTGTCCCTCCCTAAGGCTCTACTTACTGCGTGTCCAGGGATAAATACAGTAGGAACATGATTCCTGTTACCTGAAGTCCTCTCTGTCCCTCCCTAAGGCTCTACTTACTGCGTGCCCAGGGATAAATACAGTAGGAACATGATTCATGTTACCTGAAGTCCTCTCTGTCCCTCCGTAAAGCTTGTCACTCTGCATGTCCTGGGCTTCGTAAAGGGAAAGGGGGAAACCTAGCCAGTTGTCCAACTGAATGCATTCAACTGAAACGTGTCTTCCACATTTAACCCAACCCTCTGAATCAGAGAGGAGCGGAGGGCCGACCTTAATCGCCTTCCACGTCATCAACGCCCGGGGAGCAGTTGTTGTTGGAGGTTAAGTGCCTCCACCTTGCCTGCTCAGGGAGTCGAACCAGCAACCTTTTGGTTACTGGCCCAATGCTCTTAACCGCTAGGCTAGTTAAATGCAGGATGGATATGATTCCTGTTACCTGAAGTCCTCTCTGTTCCCCATGTCCCAGGCTGTAGGGTGGCACACCACCTTCCTGCCATCAGTAGGTTTCTCCAGCATAGAGTCCTTCCAGAAGTTGTCGAACATCTTGTATAGACCCACCGACATGAAAAACTTCTCTGCTTCTTGGAACAGTCTGTCCTTAGGCCATTTCTGGGAATGACAGAAAAGGTGATTAACTCACAGGGTATTTTAGGAGGTAAGAATTGAAAGTAGCAGAAGTCACTATTAAAGTTACACTTGTTTCCTTCAGATGCAACCCACGATTCATAGTCTACAATTTTCAAGGTTTATGTTGGATACATACGATAGCAGGTCATGATTTATTTTCACTCAACCTGTTCGATCATAGCGTTCGTCACATCAATATCGGTTTTCTCTGGAAAAGGGGTTGAGATGGGGTAAAGACCTGTCCAAAACCTTCCCCACATGTCACCTGAAAAAGGTAATGAGAGACAGAGACACAGAGAGACAGAGAGACAGAGACACAGAGAGAGAGAGACAGAGAGGCAGACAGAGAGAGAGAGACAGAGAGGCAGACAGAGAGAGAGAGACAGAGAGAGAGACAGAGAGAGAAAGAGAGAGAGAGAGAGAGAGAGACAGAGAGACAGAGAGAGGGGGACAGAGAGAGAGAGACAGAGAGAGAGGGGACAGAGAGAGAGAGAAAGAGAGAGCAGAGAGAGAGAGAGAGAGAGAGAGAGAGAGAGAGAGAGAGAGAGAGAGAGAGAGAGAGAGAGAGAGGCATAGAGAGGGGGACAGAGAGAGAGAGAGAGAGAGAGGGGGACAGAGAGAGAGAGAGAGAGAGAGAGAGAGAGAGAGAGACAGAGAGAGGGGACACAGAGAGAGAGAGACGGAGAGAGGGGACAGAGAGAGAGAGAGAGAGAGAGAGAGGGGGACAGAGAGAGAGAAGACCTTCATAAACTGACTCAGTCATGTTCCAGCAGTTTTGGAGTGAAAGCTGAGCCCTGTCCAGTGACCTTACCCAGTAGATGTGCAGGTAGGCCCCCCTCTGGGTGGATGTGTTCAGGGTGTTTGGCCTGCAGCTTAGACCTCACATAGGCATGCAGCTCTTTGTAGAGGGGGAGGATCTGGAAAGACACAATAGAGTTGGTAGTGTGCAATAAAACATAAAAACACAATATCTTTGATGTGGCAAGTCCAATTTGCATAATGCAAATAAAGCATACTGGTTGGGGAGTAAAGGATTACATATAATGGATTCCAAACATCTAACTCTAATTCGTTGTGTTACCAGAAAAAATATTGTAATCAGATTACAGATACAGATATGATTACTTCTAGTATTACTTTTATATTCAGAAAGGAAACAAACAAATTATTTGACACCTTTCTCAATGACATTCAAATTAGCATTGAAAAAAAGGGACACTTTTTTAAACCGAGGTTACGACAGTTTCAGGTTGGTTATTCGACAGATATTCATTCGCCTGTAGTTTTCCTTACGTCTCCAACAGAAAGTTAGGGAGCGTCAACATAGTGACAAATCAAATTTTTCACATTTCAATAGCTCTTTAACCATTACTCCTACAACTTTCAAAACTGATTGTAGCTAACCCGATGGCATAGACACAAATTGCACACCCTTTAGTTTGTCCATTTTCATCTCATATGATTTTACATTAAATGTTTCTAAATATAAAATTTCAATAGCTCCTTGGTCATGTGACCTAATGACTTCAAACATAGTTCAGGTCCATTTTCATCTCACATGATTTTACATTAATGTTTTAAAATGTAAAATGTCAATAGCTCCTTGGTCATGTGACCTAATGACTTCGAACCAGGTTCAGAATGTCCACTGACTGTCCCTTCATATCGCACACTCTGACGTTTGTTTACTTTCATCTCATGTTATTAGATTAAATCTGTAAGCTTTGCAGGCCTTCATTTTACATTGGTGTTAAAAAAACAAACATGTTTTTTGAAGTTAACAAATGTTCCAGCCTCGCAATAAATATCTTTCACATGGACACTGAAAAGATCTGCAAATGGCTGCATGTGGTTTGGAACAAGGACGGGAGAGGTGTTGAAACAGAGGGAGGTGCTTAAAACTTCCTCGGGATCAGTGTCCCTTCTGCGGCTCGGTTGAGCTAACGGAGGCTAATGCGATTAGCATGAGGTTGTAAGTAACAAGAACATTTCCCAGGACAGCACTGATCCCAAAGAAGTTCTAAAGGAAGGCGCACAGGTAGGCCTCATGAAAAACAATGTTTCATATGCTCTTTTTAATCCCAATATTAGGCAGTGATTTCTCAGTCTCAGTGAGCTTGATAACGTGAAAGAATCCTTTTCATAGCATTACTTTCATATACTGGACATGAAGACAAATCCTTCTACATTGAGTATTAGAACTCAGTTAACCTGATAATGACTTGATATTTGAGTGCATTCACAACAAGCCACCTGCAGACAACTTATACAAAATGCAATATTGCATTTGAGGGTATGTTTTTTCTGATGAAAATAGTTATTTGATGCATGGCCTACTATTTCTAACTGGGAAAATACATTCCAAATAAAGACGACAATGGAAAGGGAAATATTGATGATGGCCAGAAATTCAGTCAACACCAACGAGATCATTACTCCAGAGGCAGAGAGACAGAAGGTGAGGAAGAGACTCTAGAGGACAGGAAAGATGACATACAAGCACAAAGTGATGAAGAGTACTACGGAGACAGAGGGACAGAAGGTGAGGAAGAGACTCTAGAGGACAGGAAAGATGACATACAAGCACAAAGTGACGAAGAGTACTCCGGGGAGACAGAGGAACAGAAGGTGAGGAAGAGACTCTAGAGGACAGGAAAGATGACAGACAAGCACAAAGTGACGAAGAGTACTACGGAGACAGAGAGGCAGAAGGTGAGGAAGAGACTCTAGAGGACAGGAAAGATGACATACAAGCACAAAGTGATGAAGAGTACTACGGAGACAGAGGGACAGAAGGTGAGGAAGAGACTCTAGAGGACAGGAAAGATGACATACAAGCACAAAGTGACGAAGAGTACTCCGGGGAGACAGAGGATCAGAACAAGTGAGTCGTGCTAAAAGAATGACCAGACCAGGAGTAAAGTCATTTTCCATTTCTATTAAGATGAACAGGTGGAAGGAAATAAAGCTCTTATCAGGTCCCTCAATTCTACAGCAGCCACGGACAGACCTGCTGTATTCTGAATTTAATAAGGTCAACCCATGTTGCACCTTGGCATTCAAACACAAGCATGTCAAAGCTCGTCACAGACGGGGAAAAGCCTCAGCTTACTTCTGTTCCTCCGCACCTTTCAGTCATGTAAAACCAAATACACGTTTAGACGACAAAAAAGTCCTAGCAAATATAGCAAATATGTCAACATCATGGTATTCAGATTTGGTGAGGTGACACGCCAACGAAGTGAGAGATGTAGGCCTGTAAAATATACATTTTTAATCTAGAAAATGTATGTAAAATCTTGTGAGATAAAAATGGACAAACTAAAGGGTGTGTAATGTGTAGGGACACTGAGTGGATATTCTGAACCCTGCTTGAAGTCAATAGGTCACATGACCAAGGAGCTATTGAAATTCAAATGTAAAAAAAGTTCGTACTTTGTTTATGCTCCCTAACTAATTCAACTAGGAATACAAAATGCTGCTCACATTTCCACATGTTTATTAGCTTTGGAAAGCGAATCAATGTCCAAATCTGGTGTGCGCAATTTTTCCAACATCATGACACTTATTTGGAGGCTGTGGCTCAAATGGTTTGAAAGCTATTTAGGTTTGAAAGCGCGAATATCCAACTTCAAACTGTCTTTACCTCGGTCATTTTTATTTGTTCTGCCTGAGCGAGTCTGACCACAAATTAGAGACCACTATGATGACACAACAAATGCGTTTGATGGATCGCAGGAATATGTTTTTGTATGCTACAGTCTAAACGATGTCTTCTGATGGAGTGACTACTCTCGGCATTCAAAGGTTATCCAACTTCAATAGACGCTTGGAGGTAAGGACGACAGTAGTGGTGTAGCTCAACGGGCGATATGGACATCACTTATTACTGATATCTAGGCTGCATAACGCATGGATGTGAATCACACTGCAGCGCTCTCATTTAGCTATTTGCGCCTTACGGATTGTGGATGTTGTGAATGTGGGTGGCTGTTCACAAATATATATATATATGTGTGTGTGTGTGTGTATTTTAACCCAATAATGGTTGAATATAAGAAGTTTAAGCTGCCTATCAATCGTGGTTTTTGTGACAGAACCAAACGGAAGCAAACAGAGCAAAACAATAGTTTCTATTGGACAAATTCAGGTCGGTCCCTCCCCGTTTCGTCCAGTTTGCTTCCGTTTAAGAAACGTTTTGCAACAGAATCGGCGTAATACTCGGGTAAAACTATTTGACTAATCTATATTTCCATATTTCCAAGCCCTATTCTTTAAGAAAAAGGGGTATTAAATGAATTGGGATGACAGGAAATCTGGCAGACTCTGGTGTTTAATGTAAAGATACAGCCTAATCCTATTATATTCTATACAGTAGTAGAACGCAATGGGTGAGAAGAAGTCTACAAAACCAACCCATGAAGTACATTGTAACATCCATATATGGCCAGCTATGTAAACTTTAACATGAACTTATCCTGCAGTTGATGTTGTTCAATTGGTAATATTATTTTTTGTCTTCTTCTAATGCCTCCTAAACAGATTGACGTTAATAAAATGGTTGACGTTTATTGGGATGAGTCTTGTCCTGGAGGCAGAACTGAGCGATTTCAGCTAGATGGGCTATATCCTTAATTTAAGGTTAGGGTTAGACATTATGGGTTAGCAGTGTGGTTAAGGTTAGGGTTAGGTTTAAAATCAGATTTGATGACTTTGTGGCTGTGGAAGCTAGTGACCACTTTGCAGCGCTGCCTCCATAAGAAGATTCATGACGAAAAAACGCTAACCTGTGCTTCTTAAGTGTCTAAAGGTATTCGGATTACGTTACTGAGTTTGTGTAAGAGTATAACTTTAGACCGTCCCCTCGCCCATACCCGGGCGCGAACCAGGGACCCTCTGCACACATCAACAACAGTTACCCACGAAGCATCGTTACCCATCGGTCCACCAACGCCGCGGCGAGCAATGGGAACTACAACTTCAAGGTCTCAGAGCAAGTGACGTCACCAATTGAAACGCTATTTTGCGCGCACCACCGCTAACTTAATGAGCCGTTTCACATCCGTGACACTTGGGTAATCCAAAATTTGCATTACTGATTACAATATTGGACAGGTAACTAGTAACTGTAACGGATTACAATTAGAAAGTAAAACCCCTAACTTGTACAATACAGTAATATATACAATAACAAATGCATCCAATAATACAAAATAGTATAAATAATATTTTATTAAAAGTGTTTTTTTGCTACATACAATACATTTAATTTGTATGTGAGAAAAGCTCAGTGTCGTTGAAGCACCACAACAGTCCACAACGTACCTCTGTGTAAATGCGCCTCACATCGGTCATCAGTTGGCCCCTGGCGTAGTTGTATGGGCTGTCATCCATAGTTTCATAGTTGGACCGCCAATAATCTCCGTAGTCCTCATAATCTGTGGCGATAGATATAGTAGTAGTAGTTGGACAGGTTTGTAGTAGTTGTATAGTAGTTGTGCAGTAGTAGTATAGTAGTAATATAGTAGTAGTATATTGGTAATATATTATTTGTAGTATAGTAGGTGTGCAGTAGTAGTATAGTAGCAATATAGTAGTAGTATATTGGTAATATATTATTTGTAGTATAGTAAGATAGTAGTAGTATAGTAGTAATATATTAGTAGTGGTATAGTAATGTAGTAGTAGTAGTAGTAGTAGTAGTATAGTAGTAATACACTAGCAGCAGTAGTAGTACAGTAGTAGTAGTAGTAATATAGTAGCAATGTAGTAGTAGTAGTAGTATAGTAGTAGTAGTAATATAGTAGTAGTAGTAATAGTAATATAATAGTAGTAGTAGTAATATAGGAGTAATAGTATTAGTAGTAGTAGTAGTAGTAGCAGTAATATAGTAGTAATAGTATTAGTAGTAGTACTAGTATAGTAGTAGTAGTAGTAGGAGTAGCACTATAATACTAGTAGTAGTAGTAGGAGTAGCACTATAATAGTAGTAGTAGTAGTAGTATAGTAGATGCACAGTAGTAGTATGGTAGTGTAGTAGTAGTAGTACTCGTTATAATAATAGCAGTATAGTAGTAGTAGTAGCAGTATAGTAGTAGTAGTAGTAGTAGCAGTATAGTAGTAGTACTCGTAGTAATATTAGCAGTATAGTAGTAGTAGTAGTAGTAGTAGTAGTAGTAGCAGTATAGTAGTAGTACTCGTAGTAGTTATAGTAGTAGTAGTAGCAGTATAGTAGTAGTACTCGTAGTAATAGCAGTATAGTAGTAGTAGTAGTAGTAGTAGTAGTAGCAGTAGTAGTAGTAGTAGCAGTATAGTAGTAGTAGTAGTAGCAGTATAGTAGTAGTAGTAGTAGTAGTACTCATAGTAATATTAGCAGTATAGTAGTAGTAGTAGTAGTATAGTAGTAGTACTTGTAGTAGTAGTAGTAGTAGCAGTATAGTAGTAGTACTCGTAGTAATAGCAGTATAGTAGTAGTAGTAGTAGTAGTAGTAGTAGCAGTAGTAGTAGTAGCAGTATAGTAGTAGTAGTAGTAGTAGTATAGTAGTTGTAGTAGTAGTAGTATTAGTAGGTCTACCATTGAGTTTGGCAGCTTCGTTCTTAAGGTCCACATAGTCTTCATACAGAGGCCTCATCTTCTTCCCTACCTCCACTCTCCAGCCCTCCCATACATGTAGACGCTCATAGTAGTCACTGTCCATGTTGGCCATTACACTCTCCAGCCCTAGACATTAGACACAGCAGTAAACCAGTTGACAAAAGGCTAGTTCATATTGGAAATAGAAACTCCAGCACACCGGTATTCTTGTCCATTCCCAAGTATTTTTGTTATTATTTTATGTATCCTCGCATACAGGAATATCATTGAGCTGGGGTTCCTTTTTTCATACGCAACATTAAACCACTATCTGACCTCAGATTTCTGAAGCCATCTCCTTCACCAAGACATCCAAAACCTGAAGTGAGGAGACACCTTTTACAAGAAATACTATTCCTTCAAAACTAGGGGAGTTTTTCGGCAGGGCTTTTTGTTGTTGAAGTATCTGACAGAGTGACTAGTAGTCTTGAGATATACAGTTTTTATTCAAGTCTAGGGTCTGCATCCCACTGGTACACAATTTAGTACACTACCTTTGACCCTAAATAGTGCACTACTTTTTACCCTATATTTTGCTCTACGTTTGACACTATTAGGGCCCTGGTCAAAAGTAGTGCCCTATATAGGGAATAGTTTGCCGTTTGGGACTCAGTCAATGACCTTGGACATCCGTAAAAGGGCAGTCGGTCGTAAAGTCAGGTTGCCACAGCCGAGCCGACAGTTGGTACTTTGTACCCATACCAAATGGCACCCTATTCATTACTTAGTGTCCTACTTTCCCCCAGGGCCATGTGGGACTCTGGCCTTTACCTGGCTCCAAAGTTTGACAGTCGAAGGGGTCTTCTCTCTTGCACACCGTGCCTGTACTGTAGATGGAGCTCATCTTATTCATCACTTTGTTCAGCTGACATGAAGTACAACAACAACAACAACAACATCAACAACAACATTAACAACATCAACAACAACATTAACAACATCAACAACAACATTAACAACATCAACAACAACATTAACAACATCAACAACAACAACAACATTAACAACAACAACATTAACAACAACATCAACAACAACAAAAACAACAACAACATGTTATGCTATGTTGCCTGAGTATTTGACTAGCCTGTAATAGAAGAGATGAGGACAGTCAGACTAATAGAAGAGATGAGGACAGTCAGACTAATAGAAGAGATGAGGACAGTCAGACTAATAGAGGCGATGAGGACAGGCAGACTAATAGAAGAGATGAGGACAGTCAGACTAATAGAAGAGATGAGGACAGTCAGACTAATAGAGGCGATGAGGACAGTCAGACTAATAGAAGAGATGAGGACAGTCAGACTAATAGAAGAGATGAGGACAGAAAGAAAAGCTATCTTACACGTAGACTCCAAAGAGAACCACAATGGAAAGAAGTCCTCTCGTCAATGATTTGAAATGCATGGCACCCACATGTTGGTGAATTGTGATTTTAAAAGGTTAAATCATTCAAATCAAGAGGAGAAAAACATCAGAGACAGCAGTGAAAGAATGTGTCTTACATGTGCCGCTTTGTCTGCGGACAAGACCCCAGAGCCCTTGTCCTGGAGGGAAATCAGCTGGAGTTTGATCAACGGATCACTGATCTGATCGATTGGAAACTTCTCCGACTCCTTGGATACTGTGCTGTAGTATTCTCCCCAGATTGCGCTCTGTACACCCTGAAACCATTAACAAAACATTGACAGAAATTACATTTGATTCATAGTATTAGCAATACAATACAATAGACAATATCAAATAACTAGTTGTCTGTCTGGAGTTATGTGTTGAGATGTAGCCTACTGATCCAACATTGACAGCAATATACCATTATTGACATTGTTCAGAGCCAGAACCATAGATCCACCGTGTTTCTCAATTCAGTCTTGTGTCTCCCCAGCTATAAGCCATAGGAGGTCTCTGAAGATGGCTTTGAAACTCTGCCTTTCATTAGTGCCACTTTAAATCTACCAGAAAACTCACCAGTTTGTCTAAATTCTCCTGGGAAATATCTGTGTTGTACGCCCATGATGCCAGGGAATACTGATACATGAGATGAGTAGCGTTCCCATCAAACTGGTCCAGAAACTCCTGTGCCCTTCTCTCTAAGTCTGACTGTGCTGTCACACAGGCCACAGCAATCAGTCCCACTAGAAGAAGCCTGGTCATAGACATCCTGTATGAATGTCCTCTACGGTCACACTGAGACCGCTTCAGTTTCTTATTCACCTATATCTAACTATAAGAGCTGTCTTCGCCCTTTGGTCAGAGTCATAACTGCAGCGTGTATCTTGTCCTTTATACACAGATTGGTGGATAGAAGGGTACAGTGTACGTCAGTGGGCCAGCTATCGCACGGCAGATGGGCTACTATCTCAAACATAACATTGCCTTTGTTCTACAACTATAACATACATTGTCTTGAAGTTACTGACAGTTTCTAAGTCTTGCTGTAACTTCTGCGCTGAGACAGTGAACATGTACATGTTTGAGGTGTGTGTGTGTGTGTGTGTGTGTGTGTGTGTGTGTGTGTGTGTGCCAAACCCATCACACTAGAGTAGAGTAGAGTAGAGTAGAATATAATTGAATAGAGTACAGTAGAATAGAATAGAACAGAGTAGAATAGAATAGAACAGAATAAAATAGAACAGAGTAGAGTAGAGTAGAGTAGAGTAGAGTAGAGTAGAGTAGAATAGAGTAGAACAAAACAGAGTAGAATAGAATAGAGTAGAACAGAGTAGAATAGAATAGAGTAGAACGGAGTAGAACAGAGTAGAATAGAATAGAACAAAACCGAGTAGAATAGAATAGAGAATAGAACAGAGTAGAGTAGAATAGAGTAGAATAGAATAGAGTAGAGTAGAACAGAGTAGAATAGAACAAAATAGAGTAGAATAGAATAGAGTAGAGTAGAGTAGAATAGAACAGAGTAGAGTAGAATAGAACAGAGTAGAGTAGAGTAGAATAGAACAGAGTAGAGTAGAATAGAACAGAGTAGAGTAGAACAGAACAGAGTAGAGTAGAATAGAATAGAACAGAGTAGAGTAGAAAAGAATAGAGTAGAACAGAGTAGAATAGAACAAAACAGAGTAGAATAGAGTAGAACAGAGTAGAGTAGAGTCTTTATTATCCACAGGGGGCAATTCATTTTGCAGCACATAGTGGAAACACATTGAACACATGACAATAAATAAATACAAAAACAATATATACCGCAGGGTTCCCCAACTGGTGGCCCGCGAGCCAAATTTGGCCCACAGGGATTTTATATGTCCCCCCAAGTTTTCTCAGCCAATTATTATTTATTTTATTTTACTTAAAATACTGTCAAAGCACCAGCAACACGGCTCCAAGTGATTTTAATTTGGGAAATATATTCCCACGTATATCTCACGCCCTGACCATAGTAAGCTGTTTATTCTCTATGTTGGTTGGGGCGTGATAGTGACTAGGGTGGGTCATCTAGGTTTTTTGTATGTCTATGTTGGCCTAATATGGTTCCCAATCAGAGACAGCTGTTTATCGTTGTCTCTGATTGGGGATCATATTTAGGTAGCCATTTCTCTCATTTGTGTTTGTGGGATCTTGTCGACATTGAGTTGCCTGAGTGCACACCAGTAGCGTCACGGTTCGGTTAAACTTTATTGTTTTGTCTTGGTGAGTTTCTCTTTATTAAAAACATGTGGAACTCTATTCACGCTGCTCCTTGGTCTCCTCATTACGACGAACGTGAGAGATGTGATCTTATACTGTACAAATGTAAGCAAGGTTTGTAATGATTATGTTGTATGCAAATATTATATCTGGGATTCAAAATGCTGTCAATTTGCAGTCTACAAATGATTTGTAATTATGTTCTGACCATCAGCTCAAGAGAAAAGCATCCCGTGGCTGAATCTAGTGGTTCCTGATATACTACAAGATCCACACAGCTACCAGCACTACTAGAGGTTATTGAGACAGCTGATGGCAGCTCGGTCGTATAACCCTGATCTTCTGGTCCAGCTGCACACATCAGTACTCTATGGCCATAAACACATCCATTAAGACTTTGTCCCAAATGATACCCTATTCCCTATGTAGTGCACTACTTTTGACCAGGGCCCTATGGCCCATAGTGTACTATGTTAGGGAATAGGGTGCCATTTGGGACATGCCCTAAAGGAACTCAAATCAAACTTAAAATGTATCAGCTCTGTTCAATGCAGGAAATGACTGCACAAATGGTTGGATTTTTAACAGTCATCTCAAATGCACCACTGCAAATGTTTAACAAACTTTTCCAAAACATAGATACTTTATAATAGTTAACAAAAATACTTAATATTTCTATAACAATATATGTATTATTTGTCAATAAGCCTTTAGTAGATTGTTTATAAGGAACTACTTTATTAACACAGGGAAGGAAACTCATTTTAACAGATCAATTCCCAACTGTTTGGTTTCCTGTGTCCTTAGCTGTACTTCAGCAGGGGAACATGATTTAAAAAGACCTGGCAGGTCTTAATTGGCCTCTTGGTTGTAGCTGACAACTTATCAGACTCAGGGACTATTACAGCCAGGATGGAAACTGCAAGACAAGCACCTTTGGGCCCTAAAGGGAGATAAGTATCGATCCGATCAAGGCAAAGTTGATTATTAAACTTGTTATTACAACAATATGATAACAGATATCTGACCCCAGTACCTGCAGTCCCCAGTATTGTATTTCTGTCTCTCAGTAAATGAATCAGCAGGAGAACAGCTGAAAGGGATTGGGGGTTGTTCAACTCATTCATTTTAGATGTATATCACTATATCATCATATGCTTTGGGTTTCATTTTATTGGTCTACTAAAACCAAACGACTAATGGACTTTTTGTATTTTGTCAGTACACTATATATTTAAAAAAAAATCTTTACCTCAGAATGGAGTTGTTGTTTATTTTGGACTGAATGTTTATTGCATGAGTATCCAGAGAGATGAAACTGCTCAGATGTGTTGCCTAGTGACCAAAAAGTCACATGGGGTGGTTCTTTCTTCTATCTGTGTTTCCCTGACTGACCTCCAGTATTATAGAGTCACTTCCTGTGTGGCCCCGAGGCCGTGGTGGAAGGATACCTGTTCAACCTGTTCAGGCTTTCAGTGCATCGCCCGCGTAACCGTATCACTCCCTCCATGTCTGCCTCGGGATCAGGTGACAATGTCTGCATTCCTAATGACACCCTATGTCCTATTGAGTGCACTAGGTTACTTTTGACCAGAACACTATGAACCCTGGTCAACGTTTGTGCACTCTATAGAGAATAAGAAGCCATTTGGGGCTGTTTACCCGATAATCAAGTGTCTGTGACTTCAGGCCAAAACACAGAGGAGTTCCCTCATGTCTCACTGTTACACCAGAGATTAATCTTCTAGTGTCATGACTGACAGGCCGAACAATAACATCGTAAACCATCCCTTTTAATGTCCTTTCAGGAAATGGCTGTTTTTCAGTTGTTATCATTATGTAGCTGCTAGATATCAGTGCAACTTAGACAACACCCTGAGAGAGAGAGAGAGAGAGAGACAGAGAGAGAGAGAGGTGAGAGAGAGAGAGGTGAGAGAGAGAGAGAGAGTGAGGAGAGAGAGAGAGGTGAGAGAGAGAGAGAGGTGAGAGAGAGAGAGAGAGAGAGAGAGAGAGAGAGAGAGGTGAGAGAGGTGAGAGAGACAGAGGTGAGAGAGAGAGAGAGAGAGAGAGAGAGAGAGAGGGAGATATATATATATATATATATATATATATATATATATATATAGAGAGAGAGACAGAGATATATATATATAGAGAGAGAGAGGAGAGAAAGATCTCCGTTAGTGATGCTGCATGTGATTGATTCCAGGAAGATGAAGTTATGAGATCTGCCACAAGAGGGGGCTGCTCTATAGTCACAGAAGAATCAGCCTCTCTCTCTCTCTCTCTCTCTCTCTACCTATCCCTCTCTCTCTCTCTCTCTCTCTCTCTCATGTTCTGACATAACTACCAGGTATTCCAGGAATAGCTTTATCAGTCTAGAAATGTATATTTTTGCCTTTAGTACTAAAGCCTATAGAAACGAATTGAATAACACATTCAGACATAGCAAAAAAAGTACTGTCAAAAAATCTATCATAAGAAACACGATTTGGAAGTGTCAGTCCTCAATCACATGCAGTTTTTAACCCCTTTTCGGCTGTAGGCACAAACTACCTTCCACTTCTATTAGTTGCTTTAATCCAGTATCGGTTACCTTCAGACGAGTGCCGTGACCCCCTTGTGGGGGTCGTAGAGCAAAACGAAGAACATCATCGTGTTCGTGAGATAGAGGTGTCATAATCGTTTTTAATAGGTCAAACCGTTCAGATGCTCCAGACGTTTTTTTGTGAGAAGACTTTCGGGTTGTCTCATGGTCTGACAAACACCGCTCTGTCACCTTTCACCTCATATGTGGAAGTGGTCTGACAAACACCGCTCTGTCACCTTTCACCTCATATGTGGAAGTGGTCTGACAAACACCGCTCTGTCACCTTTCACCACAGATGTGGAGGTGGTCTGACAAACACCTCTCTGTCACCTTTCACCACAGATGTGGAGGTGGTCTGACAAACACCTCTCTGTCACCTTTCACCTCAGATGTGGAAGTGGTCTGACAAACACCTCTCTGTCACCTTTCACCTCAGATGTGGAAGTGGTCTGACAAACACCTCTCTGTCACCTTTCACCTCAGATGTGGAAGTGGTCTGACAAACACCTCTCTGTCACCTTTCACCTCAGATGTGGAAGTGGTCTGACAAACACCTCTCTGTCACCTTTCACCACAGATGTGGAAGTGGTCTGACAAACACCTCTCTGTCACCTTTCACCTCAGATGTGGAAGTGGTCTGACAAACACCTCTCTGTCACCTTTCACCACAGATGTGGAAGTGGTCTGACAAACACCTCTCTGTCACCTTTCACCTTAGATGTGGAAGTGGTCTGACAAACACCTCTCTGTCACCTTTCACCACAGATGTGGAAGTGGTCTGACAAACACCTCTCTGTCACCTTTCACCTTAGATGTGGAAGTGATGGATGAGGTGGTTTGAGATGCAGTCCATGCAAAAACACACATCTCTACAGCTTTGAGCTTTAACTGATTGATTTTGACGGGGATTTGTTTGCTATGTACCGTATATAGTGACACACCGGTGTGTCAATCGCCTCTCGGGGTTTAATAAACATATATTGTTTAAACCAGCTGAACACCCTGCCATCCAGGACCTATACACAGTACACAAGGCGGTGTCAGAGGAAGACTCCAGTCACCCAAGTCATAGACTGTTCTCTGCTAGCGCACGGCAAGCGGTACCGGAGCACCAAGGTTAGGTCCTAAAGGCTTCTGAACAGCTTCTACCCCCATAAGACTGTTGAACAATTCATCAAATGGCCACCCGGACTATTTACATTGAGCTACTCGCTGTTTATTATCTATGTATAGTCACTTCGCCCCTACTTACATGTACAAATGACCTCGACTAACCTGTATCCCCGCACATTGACTCAGTACCGGGACCCTCTGTATATAGCCTCGTTATTGTTATTTAATTTTATTGTGTTACTTTTTATTAGATTTTTTACTTTAGTTTATTTAGTAAATATTTTCTTAACTCTATTTATTGAACTGCATTGTTGGTTAAGGGCTTGTGAGTAAGCATTTCACGATAGGGTCTACCTACACCTGTTGTATTCAGCATTTCACGGTAAGGTCTACCTACACCTGTTGTATTCAGCATTTCACTGTAAGGTGTCATGTCTTGTTATGTCTGTTCCTGTCCTTTCTCTTCATTCTCTCTCTCTGCTGGTCTTTTTAGGTTACCTTCTCTGTCTCTCATTCCTCAGCTGTTCTACATCTGCCCTAACTAGCTCTTTCACTCTTCCCCACCTGTTCTCTCTTCCCCCTCTGATTAGGTCTCTATTTCTCTCTCTGTTCCTGCTACTTTCAGTGTCTGATTCTTGTTTGTGTTTTTTGATGCCAGAAGCAAGCTGTCGTCTCGTTTGCTTCCACCTTGTCCTGTCCTGTCGGAGTCTGCCTGGCAGGAGCATCCTGCACTATACTAACGTTCTTTTTGTTCCGCTGACAACGTTGGAAGAGGATTTATGCCATTCCTGTATTTTCATTAAAGAACTCTGTTTTCTGTTAAAACCGCTTTTGGGTCTTCACTCAAGTTCATAACAGAAGAATCAGACCAAGAATGGACCCAGCGGCTCCGGACCCTTTCACTCCGCCGTCGAGATCCAGGGAGCGATGCTAGGCAGACACGAGGACGAATTGTCTGCTGCTCAACATGCCGTTGAGACCCTGGCCGTCCAAGTCTCCGACCTCACAAGACGGGTTCACCAACTCCACCTCGATCCACCGCCCACTTCCAGGGTTTCCGAGTCTCCGGAGCCCAGGATCAACAACCCGCCGTGTTACTCTGGGGAGCCCACTGAGTGCCGCTCATTCCTCACTCAGTGTGATGTGGTGTTCTCTCTCCAGCCCAACACTTACTCCAGGAGCGCAGCCCGCATCGCCTACGTCATTTCTCTCCTTACCGGACGGGCGCGTGAGTGGGGGCACGGCAGTCTGGGAGGCGAGGGCTGAGTGTATTAACCAGTATCAGGACTTTAAGGAGGAGATGATACGGGTTTTTGACCATTCTGTTTTTGGCGAGGAGGCTTCCAGGGCCCTGTCTTCCCTATGTCAGGGGAATAGATCCATAACGGATTATTCTATTGAGTTTCGCACTCTCGCTGCCTCTAGTGACTGGAACGAGCCGGCTTTGCTCGCTCCGTTTTCTGGAGGGTCTCCACGTCGAGGTTAAGGATGAGATCCTCTCCCGGGAGGTTCCTTCCAGTCTGGACTCCTTAATAGCTCTCGCTATTCGCATAGAGCGACGGTTTGATCTTCGTCGCCGAGCTCGTGGAAAGGAGCTCACGTTCTCCGTTGCTCCCCTCTCCACATCACTGCCACCTGCCGCATCACTGCCACCCTCCTCCACCGGCTCGGATGCTGAGCCTATGCAGCTGGGGGTATTCGTGATCTCGGCCAAGGAGAGGGAACGGAGAATCACCAATCGCCTCTGTCTCTACTGCGGCTCCGCTGGTCATTTTGTCTCCTCATGTCCAGTAAAAGCCAGAGCTCATCAGTAAGAGGAGGGCTACTGGTGAGCGCAACTACTCAGGCCTCCTTCTGGATCACGCACTACCTTTCCGGTCCATCTCCGCTGGCCCGGTTCATCTGCTTCCTGCAGTGCCTTGATAGACTCTGGGGCGGAGGGCTGTTTTATGGACGAGACCTGGGCTCGGGAACATGACATTCCTCTCAGACAGTTAGGGAGCCCAGGGCCTTGTTCGCTTTAGATGGTAGTTCTTCCCCAAGATTCAGCGTGAGACGCTGCCTTTAACCCTCACTGTCTCTGGTAATCATAGCGAAACCATTTCTTTTTTAATTTTTCGTTCACCTTTTACACCTGTTGTTTTGGGTCATCCCTGGCTAGTGCGCCATAACCCTTCTATTAATTGGTCTAGTAATACTATCCTATCCTGGAATGTTTCTTGTCATGTAACCTGTTTAATGTCTGCTATCCCTCCTGTTTCCTCTGTCTCTTCTTCACAGGAGGAGCCTGGCGATTTGACAGGGGTGCCGGAGGAGTATCACGATCTGCGCACGGTGTTCAGTCGTTCCAAGGCCACTTCTCTCCTCCACACCGGTCGTATGACTGTAGTATTGATCTCCTTCCGGGAACTACTTCCCCGGGGTAGATTATACTCTGTCGGCTCCCGAACGTAAGGCTCTCGAGGATTATTTGTCGGTTTCGCTCGACGCCGGTACCATAGTCTCTCCTCCTCCCCCGCCGGAGCGGGGTTTTTTTTTGTTCAGAAGAAGGACGGGTCCATGCGCCCATGCGTGGATTATCGAGGGCTGAATGACATAACAGTTAAGAATCGTTATCCGCTTCCTCTTATGTCTTCAGCCTTCGAGATCCTGCAGGGAGCCAGGTTTTTCACCAAATTGGACCTTCGTAACGCCTACCATCTCGTGCGCATCAGGGAGGGGGACGAGTGGAAGACGGCGTTTAACACTCCATTAGGGCACTTTGAATACCGGGTTCTTCCTTTCGGCCTCGTTAACGCCTCCAGCTGTCTTCCAGGCACTAGTTAACGACGTCCTGAGAGACATGCTGAACATTTTTGTTTTCGTTTACATGGACGATATCCTGATTTTTTCTCCGTCTCTCTCGATTCATGTTCAGCACGTGCGACGCGTCCCCTCCAGCGCCTTTTGGAGAACTGTCTTTATGTGAAGGCTGAGAAGTGCATTTTTCATGCCGCCTCTGTCCTTTTTCTCGGTTCCGTTATTTCCGCTGAGGGCATTAAGATGGATCCCGCTAAGGTCCAGGCTGTCATTGATTGGCCCGTTCCTAAGTCACGCGCCGAGCTGCAGCGCTTTCTGGGCTTCGCTAATTTCTATCGTCGTTTCATCCGTAATTTCGGTCAGGTGGCAGCTCCCCTCACAGCCCTTACTTCTGTTAAGACGTGCTTTAAGTGGTCCGTTTCCGCCCAGGAGCTTTTGATCTTCTTAAGAATCGTTTTACATCCGCACCTATTCTTGTTACACCTGACATCTCTAGTCAGTTTGTTGTTGAGGTTGACGCTGGTCAGAGGTGGGCGTGGGAGCCATTCTTTCTCAGCGCTCTCTCTCTGACGGCAAGGTCCATCCTTGCGCGTTTTTCTCTCATCGCTTATCGCCGTCAGAACGTAACTATGATGTTGGTAATCGCGAACTGCTCGCCATCCGCTTAGCCCTAGGCGAATGGCGACAGTGGTTGGAGGGGGCGACCGTTCCTTTTGTCATTTGGACTGACCATAGGAACCTTGAGTACATCCGTTCAGCCAAACGACTTAATGCGCGTCAGGCTCGTTGGGCTCTGTTTTTCGCTCGTTTCGAGTTTGTTATTTCTTATCGTCCGGGCTCAAAAAACACCAAGCCTGATGCTTTATCTCGCCTCTTCAGTTCTTCTGAGGTCTCCACCGACCCCGAGGGGATTCTCCCTGACGGGCGTGTTGTCGGGTTGACTGTCTGGGGAATTGAGAGGCAGGTAAAGCAAGCACTCGCTCACACTCCGGCCGCCGCGAGCTTGTCCTAGGAACCTTCTGTTCGTTCCCCGCTCCTACTCGTCCGGCCGTTCTTCAGTGGGCCCACTCTGCCAAGTTAGCCGGCCACCCCGGCGTTCGGGGTACGCTCGCTTCCATTCGCCAGCGTTTCTGGTGGCCCACTCGGGAACGTGACGCGCGTCGATTTGTCGCCGCTTGTTCGGTCTGCGCGCAGACTAAATCTGGGAACTCTCCTCCTGCCGGCCGTCTCAGACCGCTTCCCATTCCCTCTCGACCGTGGTCTCACATCGCTTTAGATTTTATCACCGGACTGCCTTCATCAGCGGGGAAGACAGTTATTCTTACGGTTGTCGATAGATTCTCTAAGGCGGCTCATTTCATTCCTCTCGATAAGCTCCCTTCTGCTAAGGAGACGGCTCAGATCATTATCGAGAATGTTTTCCGAATTCATGGCCTTCCGTCTGACGTCGTTTCCGACAGAGGCCCGCAGTTCACGTCTCAATTTTGGAGGGAGTTTTGCCGTTTGATTGGGGCTTCCGTCAGTCTCTCGTCCGGCTTTCATCCCCAGTCTAACGGCCAAGCCGAACGGGCCAATCAGACTGTTGGTCGCATTTTACGCAGTCTTTCTTTTCGTAACCCTGCGTCTTGGTCAGAACAGCTCCCTGGGCAGAGTACGCCCACAACTTCGCTTCCTCGTCTGCTACCGTCTATCCCCTTTTCAGTGTAGCCTCGGGTACCAGCCTCCGCTGTTCTCATCTCAGCTCGCGAGTCCTGCGTTCCCTCCGCTCAGGCTTTTTTGTCCAGCGTTGCGAGCGCACCTGGAAGGGGGTCAGGTCGGCACTTTGCCGTAATAGGGCGCAGACTGTGAGGGCCGCTTAACAAGCGTAGGACCAAGAGTCCTAGATATTGTTGCGGTCAGAGAGTATGGCTCTCCACCAGAACCTCCCTTAAGACAGCTTCTCGCAAGTTGGCCCCGCGGTTCATTGGTCCGTTCCGTATTTCCCAGGTCATTAATCCTGTCGCAGTGCGACTTTTCTCCCGCGCTATCTTCGTCGCGTTCACCCGGTCTTCCATGTCTCCTGTGTTAAGCCCGTTCTTCAAGCGCCCCGCCGTCCCTCCCCCCCCCCATCCTTGTCGAGGGCGCACCCATCTACAGGGTTCGTAAGATTTGGACATGGCGCCTCGGGCCGTGGTCATCAGTACCTAGTGGATTGGGAGGGGTACGGTCCTGAGGAGAGGAGTTGGGTTCCTCTCGGGACGTGCTGGACCGTTCGCTGATCGATGATTTCCTCCGTTGCCGCCAGGTTTCTCCTCGAGTGCGCCAGGAGGCGCTCGGTGAGTGGGGGGGGTACTGTCATGTCTTGTTATGTCTGTTCCTGTCCTTTCTTCATTTCTCTCTGCTGGTCTTTTTAGGTTACCTTCTCTGTCTCTCATTCCTCAGCTGTTCTACATCTGCCCTAACTAGCTCTTTCACTCTTCCCCACCTGTTCTCTCTTCCCCTCTGATTAGGTCTCTATTTCTCTCTCTGTTCCTGCTACTTTCAGTGTCTGATTCTTGTTTGTGTTTTTTGATGCCAGAAGCAAGCTGTCGTCTCGTTTGCTTCCACCTTGTCCTGTCCTGTCGGAGTCTGCCTGGCAGGAGCATCCTGCACTATACTAACGTTCTTTTTGTTCCCTGTTGTATTCGGTGCATGTGACAAATTAGATTTGATTTGAAATCCAGGGTTTCTATGTCAAACATTTGTGTTATATTTCAGTCTTCTGTGATGTATATGAAGTGTACTTGTCACGTCCTGATCTGGTTCACCTGTCCTTGTGCTTGTCTCCACCCCCTCCAGGTGTCGCCCATCTTCCCCGTTATCCCCTGGGTATTTATACCTGGCTTTTCTGTCTGTCTGTTGTCAGTCCGTCTTGTTTGTTAAAGCCTACCAGTGGTTTGTCTCAGCTCCTGTTTGCCCCTAGTCTCTCTTTGTTAAAGCCTACCAGTGGTTTGTCTCAGCTCCTGTTTGCCCCTAGTCTCTCTTTGTTAAAGCCTACCAGTGGTTTGTCTCAGCTCCTGTTTGCCCCTAGTCTCTCTTTGTTAAAGCCTACCAGTGGTTTGTCTCAGCTCCTGTTTGCCCCTAGTCTCTCTTTGTTAAAGCCTACCAGTGGTTTGTCTCAGCTCCTGTTTGCCCCTAGTCTCTCTTTGTTAAAGCCTACCAGTGGTTTGTCTCAGCTCCTGTTTGCCCCTAGTCTCTCTTTGTTAAAGCCTACCAGTGGTTTGTCTCAGCTCCTGTTTGCCCCTAGTCTCTCTTTGTTAAAGCCTACCAGTGGTTTGTCTCAGCTCCTGTTTGCCCCTAGTCTCTCTTTGTTAAAGCCTACCAGTGGTTTGTCTCAGCTCCTGTTTGCCCCTAGTCTCTCTTTGTTAAAGCCTACCAGTGGTTTGTCTCAGCTCCTGTTTGCCCCTAGTCTCTCTTTGTTAAAGCCTACCAGTGGTTTGTCTCAGCTCCTGTTTGCCCCTAGTCTCTCTTTGTTAAAGCCTACCAGTGGTTTGTCTCAGCTCCTGTTTGCCCCTAGTCTCTCTTTGTTAAAGCCTACCAGTGGTTTGTCTCAGCTCCTGTTTGCCCCTAGTCTCTCTTTGTTAAAGCCTACCAGTGGTTTGTCTCAGCTCCTGTTTGCCCCTAGTCTCTCTTTGTTAAAGCCTACCAGTGGTTTGTCTCAGCTCCTGTTTGCCCCTAGTCTCTCTTTGTTAAAGCCTACCAGTGGTTTGTCTCAGCTCCTGTTTGCCCCTAGTCTCTCTTTGTTAAAGCCTACCAGTGGTTTGTCTCAGCTCCTGTTTGCCCCTAGTCTCTCTTTGTTAAAGCCTACCAGTGGTTTGTCTCAGCTCCTGTTTGCCCCTAGTCTCTCTTTGTTAAAGCCTACCAGTGGTTTGTCTCAGCTCCTGTTTGCCCCTAGTCTCTCTTTGTTAAAGCCTACCAGTGGTTTGTCTCAGCTCCTGTTTGCCCCTAGTCTCTCTTTGTTAAAGCCTACCAGTGGTTTGTCTCAGCTCCTGTTTGCCCCTAGTCTCTCTTTGTTAAAGCCTACCAGTGGTTTGTCTCAGCTCCTGTTTGCCCCTAGTCTCTCTTTTTGCCCCTCAGCTCCTGTTTCTGTCTCTCTTTGTTAAAGCCTACCAGTGGTTTGTCTCAGCTCCTGTTTGCCCCTAGTCTCTCTTTGTTAAAGCCTACCAGTGGTTTGTCTCAGCTCCTGTTTGCCCCTAGTCTCTCTTTGTTAAAGCCTACCAGTGGTTTGTCTCAGCTCCTGTTTGCCCCTAGTCTCTCTTTGTTAAAGCCTACCAGTGGTTTGTCTCAGCTCCTGTTTGCCCCTCTCTCTTTTTGCCCCAGTGGTTTGTCTCAGTCTGTTTCTAGTCTCTCTTTGTTAAAGCCTACCAGTGGTTTGTCTCAGCTCCTGTTTGCCCCTAGTCTCTCTTTGTTAAAGCCTACCAGTGGTTTGTCTCAGCTCCTGTTTGCCCCTAGTCTCTCTTTGTTAAAGCCTACCAGTGGTTTGTCTCAGCTCCTGTTTGCCCCTAGTCTCTCTTTGTTAAAGCCTACCAGTGGTTTGTCTCAGCTCCTGTTTGCCCCTAGTCTCTCTTTGTTAAAGCCTACCAGTGGTTTGTCTCAGCTCCTGTTTGCCCCTAGTCTCTCTTTGTTAAAGCCTACCAGTGGTTTGTCTCAGCTCCTGTTTGCCCCTAGTCTCTCTTTGTTAAAGCCTACCAGTGGTTTGTCTCAGCTCCTGTTTGCCCCTAGTCTCTCTTTGTTAAAGCCTACCAGTGGTTTGTCTCAGCTCCTGTTTGCCCCTAGTCTCTCTTTGTTAAAGCCTACCAGTGGTTTGTCTCAGCTCCTGTTTGCCCCTAGTCTCTCTTTGTTAAAGCCTACCAGTGGTTTGTCTCAGCTCCTGTTTGCCCCTAGTCTCTCTTTGTTAAAGCCTACCAGTGGTTTGTCTCAGCTCCTGTTTGCCCCTAGTCTCTCTTTGTTAAAGCCTACCAGTGGTTTGTCTCAGCTCCTGTTTGCCCCTAGTCTCTCTTTGTTAAAGCCTACCAGTGGTTTGTCTCAGCTCCTGTTTGCCCCTAGTCTCTCTTTGTTAAAGCCTACCAGTGGTTTGTCTCAGCTCCTGTTTGCCCCTAGTCTCTCTTTGTTAAAGCCTACCAGTGTTTGTCTCAGCTCCTGTTTGCCCCTAGTCTCTCTTTGTTAAAGCCTACCAGTGGTTTGTCTCAGCTCCTGTTTGCCCCTAGTCTCTCTTTGTTAAAGCCTACCAGTGGTTTGTCTCAGCTCCTGTTTGCCCCTAGTCTCTCTTTGTTAAAGCCTACCAGTGGTTTGTCTCAGCTCCTGTTTGCCCCTAGTCTCTCTTTGTTAAAGCCTACCAGTGGTTTGTCTCAGCTCCTGTTTGCCCCTAGTCTCTCTTTGTTAAAGCCTACCAGTGGTTTGTCTCAGCTCCTGTTTGCCCCTAGTCTCTCTTTGTTAAAGCCTACCAGTGGTTTGTCTCAGCTCCTGTTTGCCCCTAGTCTCTCTTTGTTAAAGCCTACCAGTGGTTTGTCTCAGCTCCTGTTTGCCCCTAGTCTCTCTTTGTTAAAGCCTACCAGTGGTTTGTCTCAGCTCCTGTTTGCCCCTAGTCTCTCTTTGTTAAAGCCTACCAGTGGTTTGTCTCAGCTCCTGTTTGCCCCTAGTCTCTCTTTGTTAAAGCCTACCAGTGGTTTGTCTCAGCTCCTGTTTGCCCCTAGTCTCCTGTTTTGTCTCTTAAAGCCTACCTGGTTTGTCTCATCTTTGCCTGTTTGCCCCTGTCTCTCCTGTTTGCCCCGCCTGTTAAAACACTGCCTGACCTTTGACCCTGGTTTGTCTCTGCTCCTGTACCTTGGTCTCTCTTTGATTACCGACCTCTGCCTGACCTGACCCTGGTTTGTCTCAGCTCCTGTTTACCTTGGTCTCTCTTTGTTAAAGCCTACCAGTGGTCCTACCTACCAGTGGTTTGTCTCAGCTCCTGTTTGCCCCTGACCCTTTGAGCCTGCCAGTGTTTGTCTCAGCTCCTGTACCTTGGTCTCTCTTTGATTAGCCGACCAGTGTTTGTCTGCCTGACCTGACCCTGAGCCTGTTTGCCTGCCATCCTGTACCTGGTCTCTGGATTATCCGACCCCTGTCTGACCTGACCCTGAGCCTGCCTGCCGTCCTGTACCTTGGTTTGTCTCTCTGGATTATCGACCCTCTGCCTGACCTGACCCTGAGCCTGCCTGCCGTCCTGTACCTTGGTCTCTGCTCTGGATTATCGACCCCTGCCTGACCTGACCCTGAGCCTGCCTGCCGTCCTGTACCTTGGTCTCTGGATTAGCTCCGACCCCTGCTCTGACCTGACCCTGAGCCTGCCTGCCATCCTGTACCTTGGTCTCTGGATTATCGACCAGTGGTTTGTCTGCCTGACCTGACCCTGAGCCTGCCTGCCGTCCTGTACCTTGGTCTCTCTCTGGATTATCGACCCCTGCCTGACCTGACCCTGAGCCTGCCTGCCGTCCTGTACCTTGGGCTCTCTGCTCTGATTAAAGCCTGACCCCCTGCCTGACCTGACCTCGCCCTCCTGGTTTTTGACCCTTGCCTCCTGACCTTGGTCTCGCCCTGGATTATCGAACACTGCCTGACCTTGAGCCTGCCTGCCATCCTGTACCTTGGTTCTGGATTACCGACCTATATCTGACCTGATACAGGTGTCCTTACCTTTTTGGATTAAACCTCTGACCTGACCCTGAGCCTGCCTGGATCCTGTACCTTGGTTACAAATTAGATTTGTCTGACCTGACCAAGAAAGCCTCTAGAGCCTGTACCTCAGCTTTCTGGAGACCGACCACTGAATCTGACCTGACCCTGAGCCTGCCTGAGTCCTGTACCTTGGTCTCTGTCTGGATTAGACCCTGTCTGACCTGACCCTGAGCCTGCTGATCCTGTACCTTGGTCTCTGAAACGACCCCTGCCTGACCTGACCTCTGTCTGAGCCTGCCTGCTATCCTCACCTTGGTCTTGGTCGACCCTGCCTGACCTGACGGAGCCTGCCTGCCGTCCTGTACCTTGGTCTCTGCTCTGGATTATCGACCCCTGCCTGACCTGACCCTGAGCCTGCCTGCCGTCCAGTACCTTGGTCCTGCTCTGGATTATCGACCTAACCTGCCTGACCTGACCTGTCGTTTGCTTGCTCCTGGTTACAATAAACATTGTTACTTTGCAATACATTTCAACTCTATATCTGACATGATACAGGTGTCTTCTTTTGTTAAACCTATAACCATGTGTGTAGGTGGATACTTTGTTACAAAGTAGATTTGTTTAAGACGACCAAGAAAACCTCTAGAGCCTGTCCTCAGCTTTGTAGGAGACCGGACACTGAATCACTGTAATAACATCCTAGAGCCTGTCATTCAACTTTGTAGGAGACCGGACACTGAACCACTGCAGATCACCCTAGAGCCTGTCCCTCAGCTTTGCTAACTTAGGGGTGTGTTAAATGGACCACTATACAGAACCAGGCCTGACGGGGTGTGTTAATGAGGACCACTATACAGAACCAGGCCTGACGCCCAGGTGTTAAAGGACCACTATACAGACCACTATACAACCAGGCCGGGGGTGTGTTAAATGACGGGGTGTGTTAAAGGACCACTATACAGGGACCACTATACAGGTGTGTTAAAGGACCACTATACAGAACCAGGCCTGACGGGGTGTGTTAAAGGAACTATAAGGCCTGTTAAAGGACCACTATACAGAACCAGGCCTGACTGTGTTAAAGGACCACTATACAGAACCAGGCCTGACGGGGGTGTTAAATGACCACTATACAGAACCAGGCCTGACGGGGGTGTGTTAAAGGACCACTATACAGAACCAGGCCTGACGGGGGTGTTAAAGGACCACTATACAGAACCAGGCCTGACGGGGGTGTGTTAAAGGACCACTATACAGAACCAGGCCTGACGGGGCTGTGTTAAATGACCACTATACAGAACCAGGCCTGACAGGGGTGTTAAATGACCACTATACAGAACCAGGCCTGACGGGGGTGTGTTAAAGGACCACTATACAGAACCAGGCCTGACGGGGGTGTTAAAGGACCACTATACAGAACCAGGCCTGACAGGGGTGGGTTAAAGGACCACTATACAGAACCAGGCCTGACGGGGTGTGTTAAATGACCACTATACAGAACCAGGCCTGAGGGGTGGGTTAAACCACTATACAGGGTGGTGTTAAATGACCACTATACAGAACCAGGCCTGACAGGGGTGTTAAATGACCACTATACAGAACCAGGCCTGACAGGGGTGTGTTAAATGACCACTATACAGAACCAGGCCTGACAGGGGTGTTAAATGACCACTATACAGAACCAGGCCTGACAGGGGTGAGTTAAATGACCACTATACAGAACCAGGCCTGACAGGGGTGGGTTAAATGACCACTATACAGAACCAGGCCTGACGGGGCTGTGTTAAATGACCACTATACAGAACCAGGCCTGACAGGGGTGTTAAATGACCACTATACAGAACCAGCCCTGACAGGGGTGGGTTAAATGACCACTATACAGAACCAGGCCTGACAGGGGTGTTAAATTACCACTATACAGAACCAGGCCTGACAGGGGTCAACAGGGCTGTGTTAAATGACTACTATACAGAACCAGGCCTGACAGGGGTCAACAGGGCTGTGTTAAATGACTACTATACAGAACCAGGCCTGACAGGGGTCAACAGGGCTGTGTTAAATGACTACTATACAGAACCAGACCTGACAGGGGTCAACAGGGCTGTGTTAAATGACTACTATACAGAACCAGGCCTGACAGGGGTCAACAGGGCTGTGTTATATGACTACTATACAGAACCAGGCCTGACAGGGGTCAACAGGGCTGTGTTATATGACTACTATACAGAACCAGGCCTGACAGGGGTCAACAGGGCTGTGTTAAAAGGGCAATCAGCAGATGCTACATCCACTTTTGGACTCAGAAATGAATGATATGTACCCATTGATTCTTGAAGAATGTAACTTATAAATGCCTAATGAACTCAGTTGAACTGTCGTACCCCATCAGAACCCCAAATATAAGCTTGTTTTACTACAGTGTTTGTAAACAACGCACATTTAAATAAACACTATATAGCCGGGTTAAATCTATCATTTTGATATCATGGATGTCAGCCCTTGCATGGCCTTAAACAGTGGGTCTGAATGAAGACCTATGAAGTGACAACTGGTGTGGCATATCTTGTTTTATTACATAGGAACAATGAACCTGCGTTTTTATCATAAATGTCAATGATTAATTGGTGTTGTCTGTCAGTTCTTTAAACAATATACTTTAGTAGTTATCGGCCCAAGGCCAATGGACTTTTCTTTGGTTTATACAATTTATATGATCTTGACCTCAGCAATGCAGCTAAAGATTAGATCAACCTGAATCTTTTCTCAAAGACAAATATCTGACTATATTCCAGCCCTCTATTTTTCATACGCTGCTCTTCCCATTATGACTGTAACAGTAGAGACAGTATGCAGCACGCGCTTCGCCGTTGATTTGCCGCTCAACACACTAGGCAGGCCACTGCCGCTTGAATAGCTTCCGCTATTCCTGAATCCTGATCCGGATCTGAGGACAACACTCCGGGGTTTTGTGTTCTCTTCCTTTAAAGCCCTCACGCTCTATTCTGGAGCAATGAAAAACTAGAACCGGGGAGGCCACCGAGGCAACCCAAGATCATTCGGGAAGCGCGGATCTTATATGCAGGCAGGCTGCGCCACGCGTCGGGAGAACGGACGGAGTAAGATCTCAGCAACGAAAAGGATGGAGGGTCTGAAGGAGACACGGGGAACTTTGGATTGAGGAGGGGACGAGGGACGGAAGACCGCCCGATGAACGACAGTTTTTTTCTTGGATATTTTTTGTGTGCTTTTTTTAGGGGGGATTTTGGATAATTTTTGCGGTTGATCAAAATGCCATTTGCCAAAAGGATTGTAGAACCCCAGTTACTGTGCAGGTTACCTATTCCAAATGACGAAGGCTCGCTCAACGTTGAGGATCTGTGCTCCATCAATAATGTGGTGCTCTCGCGGACCTTGCGGCAGCTCTCCGACCTGGCCAAACACGCCTGCTCCCTATTCCAGGAGCTGGAGAACGAGATCATGTCCACCAACCAGAGGGTCTGGGTTCTGCAGAATAAAATAGGGAAGATCCAACAGAACGCCAGCGGTCTAGATCCCAAAAAGGAGGCCGTGCGTAAGTAGCCTAACCACCATGACTCAAATGTCTAAATTGTACGCTATGTTATAGTTGCGTCTGCTTCTGCAATGTGTGGGATTTGTGTTTATATTCCATTCATTCCGAGGCAACGCAGTGCGTTCAAGTCGTAAGGACACACACGCCTCGATTTTCGCGGCGCCCGAGCCCACACTAGAATCTCCTTCACATTGAAATGTGTCACACGGATGCATGCGCACACCTGCATTGCACTGACCTGGCCCTGATATTGTGAATTTGTTATACCGAATCTAAAATATGAATATACGCTCACACAAACCCATTATGTGCTGTTTGGAGTTTCACATCCGTGCGTATTTTTCCCTTGACTGTTTAAAAAAAATAATTTGATGTAGAATTTCTGAGCTTCGGAGAAGTCATGCCACAGAGGGGCGTGTAGTCTGCATTGGAATGGGCAGCGGTACCAGTGGCAGTATCCTCAACATCATCATCATCATCTCTTGGTAGTATCCTAGCCTGCATCTAATATAGCTGTGACTGAATGCGTAAAACGCAACATTCTATAATGGAATTTAAGGAATAAATATGGAATGTTGAATATCGTTCTCAGAATGCAGTGTGATATTGTAGACACTCATCATCCGCCGCTAGAGAAAACCCACCTTTGACAGCCTAGCATTAATCGTCCTAGCATTAATAATGACTTTATATGGAGATGGACATTGCGGTCCGAATATGAAGTCATGGATAGATAGTATATGACTGGTAATTATGTCATTATAAGATGATGATTAAACACAGACAATTGTTCAATGGATGGATGCATCTGGGAAGAAACCCAGTGGCCTCAATTGGAGGGACTGCAAGCCCATAGATATGAATAGGCTAGATGTTGTTTTGGATGTGTTGATGTTCTATGTGTTTGATGTCTGTTTCACATCATATGGTGCAGTAGATAGGGAATGGTAGGTACCTGGCGCTGACCTTATGCAGTCATAGGCTGTCTGAAAATGGTTCCTGCATAAGCAACATACTGTGGATTCATTCCCGTAGCCGAGCCTTCTATTTCCAGGGAACTAAACAGCATTCTAAGCCTCAGGCGAAATGAAGGGTGGAAAAATAACACGACTCCATCTTTAAAATTCATTTCAGTCATCCACCCTGGCTTTCCCCCTCTCTCTTCCCTTTTCTCTCTCTTCCTCCCTCCCTCCCTCCCTTCTCTCCCTCTCTCTTCCTCGAGCCACAGCAGTCAGTGTAATGCAAGCCATGGTTTAGTTACGTAAGGAAAAGAGAGACATTCACTTATTCCACTATTTCTAACAGTCACCTAACTGAGACGTGATGGTGATGTTGTAGCCTAGAAATTGTAGTGCTACTGCTGTTGCTGTGAATCATCATGGAGTATTGAGAAAGAGAGAGATTGTGAGAGAGACAGAGAGTAAGAGAGGGGGGGGGGGGGGGTAGAGGCCAACTCTGATGTGGATGGATGCAGTGATGTTGATGTGGTCTGGGTTTGGCTGTAGGTAGGCATGCTGCTAGCCGAGACTGGGCAGCAGCATGGCTTAACTAAGCCAGTGAAAGGGCGCTAGGGAGGACTGTCAATGGCTGGATTGGAGGGACGAGGAGGATGAGGATCGTTCCTCTCCAGTGTTGATGTTAAACTAATCCCTGGCTCTCTGGGATGCTGTGTTCAAAGAAATATAATAGCTAGAACAGGAAAAAGCCTCATGCCATTGCAATTGGCTTGAATGGAGATTCCTGTTCTAGTAAGCCTAATTCTATGTTTATGGCTGTTAAGCATGCATCAAATCAAACTTTATTTGTCACATGCACCCGAATACAGTAGGTGTAGGTAGACCTTACCGGGAAATGCTTACTGACAAGCCCTTAACCAACAGTGTAGACCTTACCGTGAAATGCTTACCTACAAGCCCTTAACCAACAGTGTAGTCCTTACCGTGAAATGCTTACCTACAAGCCCTTAACCAACAGTGTAGTCCTTACCGTGAAATGCTTACCTACAAGCCCTTAACCAACAGTGTAGTCCTTACCGTGAAATGCTTACCTACAAGCCCTTAACCAACAGTGTAGTCCTTACCGTGAAATGCTTACCTACAAGCCCTTAACCAACAGTGTAGTCCTTACCGTGAAATGCTTACCTACAAGCCCTTAACCAACAGTGTAGACCTTACTGTGAAATGCTTACCTACAAGCCCTTAACCAACAGTGTAGTCCTTACTGTGAAATGCTTACCTACAAGCCCTTAACCAACAGTGTAGACCTTACTGTGAAATGCTTACCTACAAGCCCTTAACCAACAGTGTAGTCCTTACCGTGAAATGCTTACCTACAAGCCCTTAACCAACAGTGTAGACCTTCGTGAAATGCTTACCTACAAGCCCTTAACCAACAGTGTAGTCCTTACCGTGAAATGCTTACCTACAAGCCCTTAACCAACAGTGTAGTCCTTATGAAATGCTTACCTACAAGCCCTTAACCAACAGTGTAGTCCTTACTGGTGAAATGCTTACCTACAAGCCCTTAAAAAATAAAATCAATAACAAGAACCAACAGTGTGTCCTTACTGTGAAATGCTTACCTACAAGGTTACCAACAGTGTAGTCCTTAGTGTGAAATGCTTACCTACAAGCCAGGTTACCAACAGTGTGCGGGGGTAGACCTTAGTGTGCGGGGTACAGGTTACAACAGTGTGTAGTACCTTAGTGTGCTTACCTACAAGCCCTTAACCAACAGTGTAGACCTTACTGTGAAATGCAGTGTGCGGGGTACAAGGTTAACCAACAGTGTGAGTCAGTAACCAACAGTGTAGAGCTTACCGTGAAATGCTTACTTACAAGCCCTTAACCAACAGTGTAGGTAGACCTTACCGTGAAATGCTTACTTACAAGCCCTTAATCAACAGTGCAGTTCAAGAAAAGTTAAGAAAATATTTACCAAATAAACTCAAGTAAAAAATAAAATCAATAACAATAATGAGGCTATACTGAGTCAGTGTGCGGGGGTACAGGTTACACTGAGTCAGTGTGCGGGGGTACAGGTTACACTGAGTCAGTGTGCGGGGGTACAGGTTACACTGAGTCAGTGTGCGGGGGTACAGGTTACACTGAGTCAGTGTGCGGGGGTACAGGTTACACTGAGTCAGTGTGCGGGGGTACAGGTTACACTGAGTCAGTGTGCGGGGGTACAGGTTACACTGAGTCAGTGTGCGGGGGTACAGGTTACACTGAGTCAGTGTGCGGGGGTACAGGTTACACTGAGTCAGTGTGCGGGGTACAGGTTACACTGAGTCAGTGTGCGGGGTACAGGTTACACTGAGTCAGTGTGCGGGGTACAGGTTACACTGAGTCAGTGTGCGGGGGTACAGGTTACACTGAGTCAGTGTGCGGGGGTACAGGTTATACTGAGTCAGTGTGCGGGGGTACAGGTTACACTGAGTCAGTGTGCGGGGGTACAGGTTACACTGAGTCAGTGTGCGGGGGTACAGGTTACACTGAGTCAGTGTGCGGGGGTACAGGTTATACTGAGTCAGTGTGCGGGGTACAGGTTACACTGAGTCAGTGTGCGGGGGTACAGGTTATACTGAGTCAGTGTGCGGGGGTACAGGTTATACTGAGTCAGTGTGCTGGGGGTACAGGTTACACTGAGTCAGTGTGCGGGGGTACAGGTTACACTGAGTCAGTGTGCGGGGGTACAGGTTATACTGAGTCAGTGTGCGGGGTACAGGTTACACTGAGTCAGTGTGCGGGGGTACAGGTTACACTGAGTCAGTGTGCGGGGTACAGGTTATACTGAGTCAGTGTGCGGGGGTACAGGTTACACTGAGTCAGTGTGCGGGGTACAGGTTACACTGAGTCAGTGTGCGGGGGTACAGGTTACACTGAGTCAGTGTGCGGGGTACAGGTTACACTGAGTCAGTGTGCGGGGGTACAGGTTACACTGAGTCAGTGTGCGGGGTACAGGTTACACTGAGTCAGTGTGCGGGGGTACAGGTTATACTGAGTCAGTGTGCGGGGGTACAGGTTACACTGAGTCAGTGTGCGGGGGTACAGGTTACACTGAGTCAGTGTGCGGGGGTACAGGTTATACTGAGTCAGTGTGCGGGGGTACAGGTTACACTGAGTCAGTGTGCGGGGGTACAGGTTACACTGAGTCAGTGTGCGGGGGTACAGGTTACACTGAGTCAGTGTGCGGGGGGTACAGGTTACACTGAGTCAGTGTGCGGGGTACAGGTTACACTGAGTCAGTGTGCGGGGGTACAGTTTACACTGAGTCAGTGTGCGGGGGTACAGGTTACACTGAGTCAGTGTGCGGGGGTACAGGTTAGTTGAGGTCATTTATACATGTACTGTAGGTAGGTGTGACTACTGTCCAATGCAAATGAATGGGGCTGGGAATCTAGACTAGAGACTATTTATTTAGATCTATTTCCAGCCCACTGATCTGATCTGGCACGTTTTGAATTTAATCATTTGTTGGTTATTAGCATGTACTCAAACCTTTTGCTAAAAATAACTTAAATGTGTAGATAATAAATTACTTTCAAATGCAGCTACTCTGGCCTGAAGTGTTCCTCTTTGCTGACACTGACAGGGAACTTTCAAATGTAGCTACTCTGGCCTGAAGTGTCCCTCTTTGCTAACACTGACAGGGAACTTTCAAATGTAGCTACTCTGGCCTGAAGTGTTCCTCTTTGCTGACACTGACAGGGAACTTTCAAATGTAGCTACTCTGGCCTGAAGTGTCCCTCTTTGCTAACACTGACAGGGAACTTTCAAATGTAGCTACTCTGGCCTGAAGTGTCCCTCTTTGCTAACACTGACAGGGAACTTTCAAATGTAGCTACTCTGGCCTGAAGTGTCCCCCTTTGCTAACACTGACAGGGAACTTTCAAATGTAGCTACTCTGGCCTGAAGTGTCCCTCTTTGCTAACACTGACAGGGAACTTTCAAATGCAGCTACTCTGGCCTGGAGTGGCCCTCTTTGCTAACATTGACAGGGAACGTTCAAATGTAGCTACTCTGGCCTGAAGTGGCCCTCTTTGCTGACACTGACAGGGAACTTTCAAATGCAGCTACTCTGGCCTGGAGTGGCCCTCTTTGCTAACACTGACAGGGAACTTTCAAATGTAGCTACTCTGGCCTGGAGTGGCCCTCTTTGCTAACACTGACAGGGAACTTTCAAATGCAGCTACTCTGGCCTGGAGTGGCCCTCTTTGCTAACACTGACACTTAGTTAGTCATAGCCAGTTGAAGTTTCACGCGATGATTACCCTTATCGTTGGTGATGGCCTGGCCTTCTATAATGTCATCTCAACAGAGATGGTGGGGAACCTGGCTTGTCATCTTAGTTTAGGTTGAAAGTGGCTGGAGTGGAGGCTGAGGCTGAATGGTGATGTTGGTGAGAGTGATGAGGCTGGGGTTAGTTAGACACATGGCCAGGGAACCCCCAAATCCTCTACCCCCCTCCACAAGCAGCCCAGACAGACCAGACCGTCCCTCTGCTTCTCCACAGGGGAGGGGCGGGCCATGTGAAGGCATCAAAGCCTGACCTGACCCCCCCCTGGCTCCCTGACCCCCTGGCCTCTTAGCCCTGAGAAGGGAATAGTTTCACTATGAACTCTACTCAAGGAGAACTCAAAAGAGAGTCGTTTCAGTAGTTTACAGTTTGCCATTCATGTGTTCCATCCACTACCAGGCATGCTGTTGCTGATGTTCCTCAGGTCTTAGTTCCATCCACTACCAGGCATGTTGTGACTGGTGTTCCTCAGGTCTTAGTTCCATCCACTACCAGGCATGCTGTGACTGGTGTTCCTCAGGTCTTAGTTCCATCCACTACCAGGCATGCTGTGACTGGTGTTCCTCAGGTCTTAGTTCCATCCACTACCAGGCATGTTGTGACTGGTGTTCCTCAGGTCTTAGTTCCATCCACTACCAGGCATGCTGTTCCTCAGTTCTTAGTTCCATCCACTACCAGGCATGCTGTGCTGGTGTTCCTGGTGTTCCTCAGTTCTTAGTTCCATCCACTACCAGGCATGTTGTGACTGGTGTTCCTCAGTTCTTAGTTCCATCCACTACCAGGCATGCTGTGACTGGTGTTCCTCAGTTCTTAGTTCCATCCACTACCAGGCATGTTGTGGGTGGTGTTCCTCAGGTCTTAGTTCCATCCACTACCAGGCATGCTGTGACCGGTGTTCCTCAGTTCTTAGTTCTTAGTTCCATCCACTACCAGGCATGCTGTGACTGGTGTTCCTCAGTTCTTAGTTCCATCCACTACCAGGCATGCTGTGACTGGTTCTTAGTTCTTAGTTCCATCCACTACCAGGCATGCTGTGACTGGTGTTCCTCAGTTCTTAGTTCCATCCACTACCAGGCATGCTGTGACTGGTGTTCCTCAGTTCTTAGTTCCATCCACTACCAGGCATGTTGTGACTGGTGTTCCTCAGTTCTTAGTTCCATCCACTACCAGGCATGTTGTGACTGGTGTTCCTCAGTTCTTAGTTCCATCCACTACCAGGCATGCTGTGACTGGTGTTCCTCAGTTCTTAGTTCCATCCACTACCAGGCATGTTGTGACTGGTGGTAGTTCCATCCACTACCAGGCATGTGTCTGGTGTTCCTCAGTTCTTAGTTCTTAGTTCCATCCACTACCAGGCATGCTGTGACTGGTGTTCCTCAGTTCTTAGTTCCATCCACTACCAGGCATGTTGTGACTGGTGTTCCTCAGTTCTTAGTTCCATCCACTACCAGGCATGCTGTGACTGGTGTTCTTAGTTCCTTAGTTCCATCCACTACCAGGCATGTTGTGACTGGTGTTCCTCAGTTCTTAGTTCCATCCACTACCAGGCATGCTGTGACTGGTGTTCCTCAGTTCTTAGTTCCATCCACTACCAGGCATGCTGTGACTGGTGTTCCTCAGTTCTTAGTTCCATCCACTACCAGGCATGCTGTGACTGGTGTTCCTCAGTTCTTAGTTCTTAGTTCCATCCACTACCAGGCATGCTGTGACTGGTGTTCCTCAGTTCTTAGTTCCATCCACTACCAGGCATGTTGTGACTGGTGTTCCTCAGGTCTTAGTTCCATCCACTACCAGGCTTGTTGTGACTGGTGTTCCTCAGTTCTTAGTTCCATCCACTACCAGGCATGTTGTGACTGGTGTTCCTCAGTTCTTAGTTCCATCCACTACCAGGCATGTTGTGACTGGTGTTCCTCAGTTCTTAGTTCCATCCACTACCAGGCATGCTGTGACTGGTGTTCCTCAGTTCTTAGTTCCATCCACTACCAGGCATGTTGTGACTGGTGTTCCTCAGTTCTTAGTTCCATCCACTACCAGGCATGTTGTGACTGGTGTTCCTCAGTTCTTAGTTCCATCCACTACCAGGCATGTTGTGACTGGTGTTCCTCAGTTCTTAGTTCCATCCACTACCAGGCATGCTGTGACTGGTGTTCCTCAGTTCTTAGTTCCATCCACTACCAGGCATGTTCTTGTGACTGGTGTTCCTCAGGTCTTAGTTCCATCCACTACCAGGCATGTTGTGACTGGTGTTCCTCAGTTCTTAGTTCCATCCACTACCAGGCATGTTGTGACTGGTGTTCCTCAGTTCTTAGTTCCATCCACTACCAGGCATGTTGTGACTGGTGTTCCTCAGTTCTTAGTTCCATCCACTACCAGGCATGCTGTGACTGGTGTTCCTCAGTTCTTAGTTCTCTGAACTGAAAAGCTTCTTATTAATGATTTCCTCCTTCTTAACTAAATACAACTGACCCTGAGGGGGGGATAGGTACACACACTAACACAAGGACACGCACACTAACACAAGGACACGCACACACACACACACACACACACACACACACACACACACACAAACTCCTGGTGCTGTTTGAGAGGGCTGCCAGGTGAATAAGACACCCTGAGGGGTACATCCTAAAGAACAGGAAGTACAGATTGTTCAGGGATCAGTTGTGCTGTTGACAGAAAGGATAGATTGTTCAGGGATCAGTTGTGCTGTTGACAGAAAGGATAGATTGTTCAGAAATCAGTTGTTCTGTTGACAGAAAGGATAGATTGTTCTGGGATCAGTTGTGCTGTTGACAGAAAGGATAGATTGTTCAGTGATCAGTTGTGCTGTTGACAGAAAGGATAGATTGTTCAGGGATCAGTTGTGCTGTTGACAGAAAGGATAGATTGTTCAGGGATCAGTTGTTCTGTTGACAGAAAGGATAGATTGTTCTGGGATCAGTTGTGCTGTTGACAGAAAGGATAGATTGTTCAGGGATCAGTTGTGCTGTTGACAGAAAGGATAGATTGTTCAGGGATCAGTTGTGCTGTTGACAGAAAGGATAGATTGTTCAGGGATCAGTTGTGCTGTTGACAGAAAGGATAGATTGTTCAGGGATCAGTTGTTCTGTTGACAGAAAGGATAGATTGTTCTGGGATCAGTTGTGCTGTTGACAGAAAGGACAGATTGTTCAGGGATCAGTTGTGCTGTTGACAGAAAGGATAGATTGTTCTGGGATCAGTTGTGCTGTTGACAGAAAGGATAGATTGTTCAGGGATCAGTTGTGCAACATTGCATTAGAAGGGTCAGTCAGCCCCTGAGGTGAAGGTGTGGGCTTTTTCATTCACTAAACTATGTTTTTCTCTGCAATATGTACCCTAGTTATTGACACATAGTCCAGAGGATGGGTTAGTGTCACACATTTTATAATCACGAAGTCATACCTTTACAGTGCTCTGTTTCAGTGTTGATGAATAAGCTACATTGAACTACATTACAGTTCTCGTGTTAGATTTTTTTTTACAGCACATGAACTACAGTTGAGGAGAGGTGGTGATTACCTTCATTATGATCTGATCTGGTCAACAGGAGTGCAATATGCTGTAGCATGGAGATCCATGACTTCTCCTCTCTACTTTGGCCGTCATGTGTGAATCAGAATGGCACATGACTAGGTTTTTCACACCGATAATCTAATCCATGAGAATCAACAAGCACTTGGGATCTCAGCTCAGGAGCCCTACTGTAAATGATATACACTGTAGAGAATCTGATTTGGTTTTCTCAAAGACACAGTCTATAAGAGTTCCTGCTGTTCAATGGTCATTTCAATAATATGTCATCTCTTTTCGGTCCAACACTGGAAGCAGTGTTTTTGGATATTGGATTAAAGTACAGGCTCTGAGCTTCACTGCAATTGGAAGAACACTGGGAAAGTAATGCTACGGTGAAAGTTGATAAACTTGTAAACCCACTTTTGAGAAATGGCCCTTGAAAAGTTTTGGCTCAGTTTTTTACACTTCCTTGTTCACAAAACATGTTTATACTTTAGAGGGCCTTCAAGATTAAAAGATTTTGTTATTCACACCCCTTGACTTTTCCCAAGTGGAATAACATTTTGTTGTGTTACAGCCCAAGTGGAATTTACAAGTGGATTAAATGTAGATTTTGTTACTGGCATACACACAATACCCGTAATGTCCAAGTGGAATAATGTTTATTTTTGTTTGTTACTGGCATACACACAATACCCGTAATGTCCAAGTGGAATAATGTTTAGTTACTGGCATACACACAAATAATGTTGGAATAATGTTTATTTTTGTTTGTTACTGGCATACACACAATACCCGTAATGTCCAAGTGGAATATTGTTTATTTTTGTTTGTTACTGGCATACACACAATACCCGTAATGTCCAAGTGGAATAATGTTTATTTTTCATTTGTACAAATGAATTAAAATGAATTGTCTTGAGTAAATAAGTATTCAACCTCTTTTGTTATGGCAAGCCAAAATAAGTTTGCAAGCCCCCAAAAAATGATTGGCTTAACGGGTCTCATAATAACGTGCATGGACTCACTCTGTTTGCAGTGTTTAACAGGATTTTAGTATGACTGCCTCATCTCTGTACCCCACACAATTATCTGTAAGGTCCCTCAGTCGAGCAGTGACAGACCAGGGAGGTTTTCCAATGCCTTGTAAAAGAAGGGCACCTATTGGTAGATGGGTAAAAAACAGCAGACCTTGAATATCCCCTTGAGCATGGTGAAATATGATTAACACTTTGCATGGTGTATCGATACACCCAGTCACTACATAGATACAGGTGTCCTTCCTAACTCAGTTGCCGGAGAGGAAGAAATTTCATGGTGACTTTAAAATAGTTACAGAGTTCAATGGCTGTGATAGGAGAAAAGTGAGGATGGATCAACAACATTTGTAGTTACTCCACAATACTAACCTAGATGATAGAGTGAAAAGAAGGAAACCTCCATGACCTGCATACACCCATGTCACGCATACACCCATGTCACCCATACACCCATGTCACCCATACACCCATGTCAACCATGTCACCCATACACCCATGTCGCCCATGTCACCCATACACCCATGTCACCCATACACATATGTCACCCATACACCCACGTCACCCATGTCACCCATGTCACCCATACACCCATGTCACCCATACACCCATGTCACCCATACACCCATGTCACCCATACACCCATGTCACCCATACACCCATGTCACCCATTGAGCTTGTTTGGGATGATCAGGATTGACTGAATCAAATTGACTGATTTCCTTATATGAACTGTAACTCAGTAAAATCTTTGAAATTGTTGCATGTTGCGTTCATATTTTTGTTCAGTGTAGCAATGTAAACAGCTTTCTGAGATTTGAGTAAAATATTACTACACATATCATACACGTAGCGAGCTAGTGAGCCAGCCAGCTAACATTAGCTAGCTAGTGAGTCAGCCAGCTAACATTAGCTAGCTAGTGAGCCAGCCAGCTAACATTAGCTAGCTAGTGAGCCAGCCAGCTAACATTAGCTAGCTAGTGAGCCAACCAGCTAACATTAGCTGGCTAACAGTACGCTTTAACTTGCAATGAAAATGTCTTTAGAAACGTGTAATATCTGAAAATATAGCTAGACTCTTACCCGCGTACGTGGACGAATGCTTCACGGCCATGGTTGCCTTTAGTTTGAAGATGTAATCTAGAGACAAGTGTTTTATAAAACAGCCTTCTGTGTTCTCTTTTTGACTCCCTCTGCATTAGCAATCAAACTCTGTTTCCCCAGGGCATTCCAATGATTTCAAAACTCTGTCAATTTCTTCCGTGACAACAACACTGTTGATCTCCATTTCTTCCCTGTCATCAGAAGACTCTACAATGTCTAGCTCAATAAAGAAGAAATAAAGTTTTATTGTGGCCTCCAAAGCGGCGCAGCGGTTTAAGGCTTTACATTGCACTGCTTGAGGCATCACTACAGACCCGGGTTCGATCCCAGGCTGTGCCACAACTGGCAGTTGGCCCAGTGTTGTCCAGGTTAATTGAGGGTTTGACCGGCGGGGCTTATTGCACTCTAGCGACTCCTTGTGACGGGCCGGGCGCCTGCCGGCTGACTTCGTTTGACGGTGTTTCCTGGTGCGGGTGGCTTCTGGGTTAAGCGGGAGGGTGTTAAAAAGCGCGGTTTGTCGGGTCATCTTTTGGAGGACGCATGATTTGACCTTCACCTCTCCTGAGCCCTTTGGGGAGTTGCAGTGATGAGACAAGATTGTA